>NC_074702.1:8162437-8414937 GCF_029448725.1 Salvelinus fontinalis
GAGAAACTCTTCTTTACCCCTGTCCTGTCAGAGTGGAGAGTTCGGAGGAGAAACACTTCTTTACCCCTGTCCTGTCAGAGGGGAGAGTTCAGAGAAGCAACTCTTCTTTACCCCGGTCCTGTCAGATTGGAGAGTTCAGAGGAGAAACTCTTCTTTACCCCGGTCCTGTCAGATTGGAGAGTTCAGCGGAGCAACTCTTCTTTACCCCCGTCCTGTCAGAGTGGAGATTTCTGGGGAGAAACTCTTCTTTACCCCCGTGCTGTCAGAGTGGAGAGTTCAGAGGAGCAACTCTTCTTTACCCCCATCCTGTCAGAGTGGAGAGTTCAGAGGAGAAACTCTTCTTTACCCCTGTCCTGTCAGAGTGGAGAGTTCAGAGGAGCAACTCTTCTTTACCCCGGTCCTGTCAGAGTGGAGAGTTCAGAGGAGCAACTCTTCTTTACCCCGGTCCTGTCAGACTGGAGAGTTCAGATGAGCAACTCTTCTTTACCCCCGTCCTGTCAGGGTAGAGAGTTCAGAGGAGAAACTCTTCTTTTCCCCCGTCCTGTCAGATTGGAGAGTTCAGAGGAGAAACTCTTCTTTACCCCGGTCCTGTCAGATTGGAGAGTTCAGAGGAGCAACTCTTCTTTACCCCCGTCCTGTCAGAGTGGAGATTTCTGGGGAGAAACTCTTCTTTACCCCCGTGCTGTCAGAGTGGAGAGTTCAGAGGAGCAACTCTTCTTTACCCCCATCCTGTCAGAGTGGAGAGTTCAGAGGAGAAACTCTTCTTTACCCCTGTCCTGTCAGAGTGGAGAGTTCAGAGGAGCAACTCTTCTTTACCCCGGTCCTGTCAGAGTGGAGAGTTCAGAGGAGCAACTCTTCTTTACCCCGGTCCTGTCAGACTGGAGAGTTCAGAGGAGCAACTCTTCTTTACCCCCGTCCTGTCAGGGTAGAGAGTTCAGAGGAGAAACTCTTCTTTTCCCCCGTCCTGTCAGATTGGAGAGTTCAGAGGAGCAACTCTTCTTTACTCCCATCCTGTCAGAGTGGAGAGTTCAGAGGAGCAACTCTTCTTTACCCCAGTCCTGTCAGATTGGAGAGTTCAGAGGAGAAACCCTTCTTTACCCCCTTACCTGTCAGAGTGGAGAGTTCAGAGGAGAAACCCTTCTTTAGCCCCGTCCTGTCAGAGTGGAGAGTTCAGAGGAGAAACTCTTCTTTACCCCTATCCTGTCAGAGTGGAGAGTTCAGAGGAGAAACTCTTCTTTACCCCCGTCCTGTCAGAGTGGAGAGTTCATAGGAGAAACCCTTCTTCACTCCCGTCCTGTCAGAGTGGAGAGTTCAGAGGAGAAACTCTTCTTTACCCCCATCCTGTCAGAGTGGAGAGTTCAGAGGAGAAACTCTTCTTTAGCCCCGTCCTGTCAGAGTGGAGAGTTCAGAGGAGAAACTCTTCTTTACCCCCGTCCTGTCAGACTGGAGAGTTCAGAGGAGCAACTCTTCTTCACTCCCGTCCTGTCAGAGTGGAGAGTTCAGAGGAGAAACCCTTCTTTAGCCCCGTCCTGTCAGAGTGGAGAGTTCAGAGGAGCAACTCTTCTTCACTCCCGTCCTGTCAGAGTGGAGAGTTCAGAGGAGAAACTCTTCTTCACTCCCGTCCTGTCAGAGTGGAGAGTTCAGAGGAGAAACTCTTCTTCACTCCCGTCCTGTCAGAGTGGAGAGTTCAGAGGAGAAACTCTTCTTTACCCCGGTCCTGTCAGAGTGGAGAGTTCAGAGGAGAAACTCTTCTTTACCCCGGTCCTGTCAGACTGGAGAGTTCAGAGGAGCTACTCTTCTTTACCCCCCATCTCTCTCTCTGTTGTCATAGCCAATCAGGGGGAGATGTGCCCACTCCTTATGTGCCCATCAGATGAGTGCAAACTCTGTTTAAGTACAGTACAGTTCATCACTCCTAACTTAAGTACAGTCTTTGTTTCAGTACTTGCTCTGTACATCTGCATAGTCTAGTTTAGTTCAAACATTCATGACAGTTCTAAGACATAGCATATATGAAGAGTGGACTGTTGTTGTACTTTGCTGCAGAGAAGACAGGAGAACACTGCTGAATACACAATGAGCTAGTGAGGATTAGTATTCTGGGGATAGACTGGGGTGTCAGTGGGTATGTTGACATACTGTAGCAGTGCAGTAGTCTTCTCTCTCCCTCTGTGTGTGTGTGTGTTATGTGTGTGTGTGTGTGTGTGTGTGTGTGTGTGTGTGTGTGTGTGTGTGTGTGTGTGTGTGTGTGTGTGTGTGTGTGTGTGTGTGTGTGTGTGTGTGTGTGTGTGTGTGTGTGTGTGTGTGTGTGTGTGTGTGTGTGTGTGTGTGTGTGTGTGTGTGTGTTAGTGTTGCAGTGTTGTGTGATGTTCTCTGCTCGTTTCACCCATCTCTCCCTCCATCCCCCCATCCCCCACCCTGTCTCTCTCACATCGTCAGCATTACTGTACTAATGTGGTGCAATGGACAGCTCAGTGTGCTCCACTCCTCCTGCTCCTCCTCCTGCTACTCCTCCTCTTTCCTCACATCGCTCTCTCTCTCTCTCTCTCTCTCTCTCTCTCTCTCTCTCTCTCTCTCTCTCTCTCTCTCTCTCTCTCTCTCTCTCTCTCTCTCTCTCTCTCTCTCGCGCTCTCTCTCTCTCTCTCTCTCTCTCTCTCTCTCTCTCTTCCTCTTACTCCATTGCTCACTATCCCCTCAACTCACTTTCTTTTCCACCTCCTCCCCACTAGATGTACCCCCTCTACTTGTTCCCTTTCCTTTCAAACCGTTTGATCCCTGCATAACTCTCCCTCTCTCTATCTCTCTCTCCTGTCAGGGGGCTGGGGTGATGTCAGTCTATCTGTTTATGAAGCGTTATGCTGAGGAGGAGATGTACCGCCCCCACCCAGCCCTCTACCGCCCCCGTCTGTCTGAGTGCAGCGACTACAGCGGCCAGTTCCTCCACCCTGAGACCTGGCCTCCTCCTAAGAGGGGCCGTAGTGACTCCCGGGCCTCCAGCGACATCTCCATCCAGATCAATCAGACCCCCCCGCAGCCCACCAAAACCCCCCTGCAGGGCAATCAAGGTGGGGGCATAGGGTCCAACATGGGCCCTGGGTCTGGGTCCTCCTCTGGAGCTAGCTACCAGCTGCCCCCACCGTCTGGGGCCTACAACACCCACACACTCCAACACCAACACTCACACGGTAACTCCCAGGCCATGGCCATGCCCCCTTCCACTGGCCCCCCTCACTACCACACACACATGCACATGGGCGCCTCCCCCTGTTAGAGAGAGGGAGCGCAAGGGACAGGGACAGGGAGGAAGTAAGTGTGAAAAGGGAGAGGGAGAATGATTAAGGGATTAGTGTTAACATACATTTGGTATTTAAAGCTGAGAGATGGGCAGAGAGAGAGAGAAAGCGGGTTCAGGAGAGGTGGAGGAGTTGTCAAGGATAGAGAGATGAGGGGGATGGAGAGAATGTGACAGAGAAGAAAGTATGTGATTTCTTGAAAGACTTTAGAGGTTAGAATCTGTGACAAAAAGGGCTGAGAGGGAGAGAGGGAGAGAGAGGGAGAATGAGAGAGACAGGGAGAATGAGAGAGACAGGGAGAATGAGAGAGACAGGGAGAGAGGGAGAGACAGGGAGAATGAGAGAGACGGAGAATGAGAGAGATGGAGAATGAGAGAGACAGGGAGAATGAGAGAGACAGGGAGAGAGGGAGAGAGGGAGAATGAGAGAGGGAGAATGAGAGAGGGAGAATGAGAGAGGGAGAATGAGAGAGACAGGGAGAATGAGAGAGAGAGAGAGAATGAGAGAGACAGGGAGAATGAGAGAGACAGGGAGAATGAGAGAGAGAGAGAGAATGAGAGAGACAGGGAGAGAGGGCGAGACAGGGAGAATGAGAGAGACAGGGAGAGAGGGAGAGACAGGGAGAATGAGAGAGACAGGGAGAATGAGAGAGACAGGGAGAATGAGAGAGACAGAGAGAATGAGAGAGACAGGGAGAGAGGGAGAGACAGGGAGAATGAGAGAGACAGGGAGAGAGGGAGAGACAGGAAGAATGAGAGAGACAGGGAGAGAGGGAGAAAGGGAGAGACAGGGAGAGAGGGAGACAGGGAGAATGAGAGAGACAGGGAGAGAGGGAGAGAGAGGGAGAATGAGAGAAACAGGGAGAGAGGGAGAGAGAGGGAGAGAGGGAGAGACAAGGAGAATGAGAGAGAGGGAGAGAGGGAGAGAGAGGGAGAAAGGGAGAGACAGGGAGAGAGGGAGACAGGGAGAATGAGAGAGACAGGGAGAGAGGGAGAGAGAGGGAGAATGAGAGAGACAGGGAGAGAGGGAGAGAGAGGGAGAAAGGGAGAGACAGGGAGACAGGGAGACAGGGAGAATGAGAGAGACAGGGAGAGAGGGAGAGAGATGGAGAAAGGGAGAGACAGGGAGAGAGGGAGACAGGGAGAATGAGAGAGACAGGGAGAGAGGGAGAGAGAGGGAGAATGAGAGAGACGGGGAGAGTGGGAGAGACAGGGAGAATGAGAGAGAGGGAGAGAGGGAGAGACAGGGAGAATGAGAGAGAAAGGGAGAGAGGGAGAGACAGGGAGAATGAGAGAGAGGGAGAGAGGGAGAGACAGGGAGAATGAGAAAGAAAGGGAGAGAGGGAGAGACAGTGAGAAAGGGAGGCTGCAGCTAAACCTGAACCTACTGCAGTTCTGCGGAAACGAGGGATTTGTATTCACATGAGACAACGCTAAACACTGTCTTTCCCTCCTACACACTTACATGTGCATAGGTTTATACATATACTTATTCATGGTAATGATAATAATAATAACTAGAGTTAAAATTATAAAACAATATTAGAATATCTGTAAGAATACATGAATGTCGGTTAAAATGTATTAACATTACACATTAACATGAATGTGATGATGTTCTGAAATCTACAGGGGAGAATTCCACTGTATATGTAGATATAATATTTTAGATCTATAGTTGAAGACAGAAGTTATATACACTTAGGTTGGAGTCATTAAAACTAGTTTTCAACCACTCCACAAATTTCTTGTTAACAAACTATAGTTTTGGCAAGTCGGTTAGAACATCTACTTTGTGCATGACACAAGTGATTTTTCCAACAATTGTTTACAGACAGATTGTTTCACTTATAATTCACTGTATCACAACTCCAGTGGGTCAGAAGTTTACATACACTAAGTTGACTGTGCCTTTAAACAGCTTGGGAAATTCCAGAAAATGATGTCATGGCTTTAGAAGCTTCTGATAGGCTAATTGACATAATTTGAGTCCATTGGAGGTGTACCTGTGGATATATTTCAAGGCCTACCTTCAAACTCAGTGCCTCTTTGCTTGACATCATGGAAAAATCTAAAGAAATCAGGCAAGACATCAGAAAACAATTGTAGACCTCCACACGTCTGGTTCATCCTTGGGAGCAGTTTCCACATGTCTGAAGGTACCACGTTCATCTGTACAAACAAACGTACGCAAGTATAAACACCATGGGACCACGCAGCCATCATACCGCTCAGGAAGGAGATGCGTTCTGTCTCCTAGAGATTAACGTACTTTAGTGCGAAAAGTGAAAATCAATCCCAGAACAACAGCAAAGGACCTTGTGAAGATGATGGAGGAAACAGGTACAAAAGTATCTATCCACAGTAAAACGAGTCCTATATTGACTAACCTGAAAGGCTGCTCAACAAGGAAGAAGCCACTGCTCCAAAACCGCGAAAAAAAAGCCAGACTACGTTTTGCAACTGCACATGGGGACAAAGATCGTACTTTTTGGAGAAATGTCCCAACCGTGAAGCACGGGGGTGGCAGCATCATGTTGTGGGGGTGCATTGCTGCAGGAGGGACTGGTGTACTTCACAAAATAGATGGCAACATGAGGCAGGACAATTATGTGGATATATTGAAGCAACATCTCAAGACATCAGTCAGGAAGTTAAAGCTTGGTCGCAAATGGGTCTTTGACCCCAAGCATAACAATGACCCCAAGCATAATTCCAAAGTTGTGGCAAAATGGCTTAAGGACAACAAAGTCAAGGTATGGCGTGGCCATCACAAAGCCCTGACCTCAATCCTATAGAACATTTGTGGGCAGAACTGAAAATGCGTGTGAGAACAGAGGCCTGACTCAGTTACACCAGCTCTGTCAGGAGGAATGGGCTAAAATTCACCCAACGTATTGTGGGAAGCTTGTGGAAGGCTACCTGAAACATTTGACCCAAGTTAACAAATTTAAAGGTTGCTACCAACATTTAAATAATGCTACCAAATACTAATTGGGTGTATGTAAACTTCTGACCCACTGGGAATGTGATGAAAGAAAAAAAAGCTGAAATCAATCATTCTCTCTACTATTATTCTGACATTTCACATTGTTAAAATTAAGTGGTGATCCTAACTGACCTAAAACAGGGACTTTTTATTAGGATTGAATGTCAGGAATTGTGAAAAACTGAGTTTAAATGCATTTGGCTAAGGTGCATGTAAACTTCTGACTTCTACTGTCACTTAAGTCTGAATATGTGACCAGGGGAGTGAGTGGAATTATATTTTAAAGACAATACATTTTTATCTTGATGATGTACATATTTTTGCTAATATACGCAACTATTGTATATTGTTGAATTGCTGTAAATTGACACAGTGTGACAGAGTCAGAACTGAAATCAACCAAAAATGTCACCCTGACATTGGATTTAGGTGGGTCAAAAAAATACATAATTCCCTTGTGTTAATGACTTTTCTCAAATCCAGTCAGTTTTCTACGTTGAGTCAACGTCATCATATTGAATTGTGGGGTTGAAATGACGTGGAAACAATGTTAATTCAACCAGTTTTTGCCCAGTGGGATGTTTCATGAGTTTGGTACGATGTGAAAGAACTGAACAGGAGAAAGCAATAGCATAGTATACACCCATCATACTGTTTGTTCCTGTTCTATATCTCTAAGAACAGATAGAGGAGAGGAGGGGGGGGTTATACAGCTGAGCGAGGGAAAGAAAGGAGTGGGTATACAACTGAGAGAGAGAGAGAAAGGAGTGAGTATACAACTGAGAGGGAGAGAAAGGAGTGGGTACACAACTGAGAGAGAGAGAGAAAGGAGTGAGTATACAACTGAGAGAGAGAGAGAAAGGAGTGAGTATACAACTGAGAGGGAGAGAAAGGAGTGAGTATAAGGCTGAGAGAGGGAGAGAAAGGAGTGAGTATACAACTGAGAGGGAGAGAAAGGAGTGAGTATAAGGCTGAGAGAGGGAGAGAAAGGAGTGAGTATACAACTGAGAGAGGGAGAAAGGAGTGAGTATAAGGCTGAGAGAGGGAGAGAAATGAGTGAGTATACAGCTGATAAAGGGAGAGAAAGGAATGAGTATAAGGCCGAGAGAGAGAGAGAAAGGAGTGAGTATACAGCTGAGAGAGAGAGAGAAAGGAGTGGGTACACAACTGAGAGAGGGAGAGAAAGGAGTGAGTATACAGCTAAGAGAGGGAGAGAAAGGAGTGAGTATACAGCTGAGAGAGAGAGAAAGGAGTGAGTATAAGGCTGAGAGAGGGAGAGAAAGGAGTGAGTATACAACTGAGAGAGTGAGAGAAAGGAGTGAGTATACAGCTGAGAGAGAGAGAGAAAGGAGTGGGTACACAACTGAGAGAGGGGGAGAAAGGAGTGAGTATACAGCTAAGAGAGGGAGAGAAAGGAGTGAGTATACAGCTAAGAGAGGGAGAGAAAGGAGTGAGTATACAACTGAGAGAGTGAGAGAAAGGAGTGAGTATACAACTGAGAGAGTGAGAGAAAGGAGTGAGTATACAGCTGAGAGAGAGAGAGAAAGGAGTGGGTACACAACTGAGAGAGGGAGAGAAAGGAGTGAGTATACAGCTAAGAGAGGGAGAGAAAGGAGTGAGTATACAGCTGAGAGAGAGAGAGAAAGGAGTGGGTACACAACTGAGAGAGGGAGAGAAAGGAGTGAGTATACAACTGAGAGAGGGAGAGAAAGGAGTGAGTATACAACTGAGAGAGGGAGAGAAAGGAGTGAGTATACAGCTGAGAGAGGGAGAGAAAGGAGTGAGTATACAGCTGAGAGAGAGAGAGAAAGGAGTGAGTATACAGCTGAGAGAGGGAGAGAAAGGAGTGAGTATACAGCTGAGAGAGAGAGAAAAAAGAGTGAGTATAAGGCTGAGAGAGGGAGAGAAAGGAGTGAGTATACAGCTGAGAGAGAGAGAAAGGAGTGAGTATATGGCTGAGAGAGGGAGAGAAAGGAGTGAGTATACAGCTGAGAGAGAGAGAGAAAGGAGTGAGTATACAGCTGAGAGAGGGAGAGAAAGGAGTGAGTATATGGCTGAGAGAGAGAGAAAGGAGTGAGTATACAGCTGAGAGAGGGAGAGAAAGGAGTGAGTATATGGCTGATAGGGAGAGAAAGGAGTGAGTATACAACTGAGAGAGGGAGAGAAAGGAGTGAGTATACAACTGAGAGAGGGAGAGAAAGGAGTGAGTATAAGGCTGAGAGAGGGAGAGACAGGAGTGAGTATACAGCTGAGAGAGGGAGAGAAAGGAGTGAGTATACAGCTGAGCGAGGGAGAGAAAGGAGTGAGTATACAGCTGAGAGAGGGAGAGAAAGGAGTGAGTATACAACTGAGAGAGGGAGAGAAAGGAGTGAGTATACAGCTGAGAGAGAGAGAGAAAGGAGTGAGTATATGGCTGATAGGGAGAGAAAGGAGTGAGTATACAGCTGAGAGAGGGAGAGAAAGGAGTGAGTATACAGCTGAGAGAGGGAGAGAAAGGAGTGAGTATATGGCTGAGAGAGAGAGAAAGGAGTGAGTATACAGCTGAGAGAGGGAGAGAAAGGAGTGAGTATATGGCTGATAGGGAGAGAAAGGAGTGAGTATACAGCTGAGAGAGGGAGAGAAAGGAGTGAGTATATGGCTGAGAGGGGGAGAGAAAGGAGTGAGTATACAGCTGAGAGAGGGAGAGAAAGGAGTGAGTATATGGCTGATAGGGAGAGAAAGGAGTGAGTATACAGCTGAGAGAGGGAGAGAAAGGAGTGAGTATACGGCTGAGAGAGAGGGAGAAAGGAGTGAGTATATGGCTGAGAGGGAGAGAAAGGAGTGAGTATATGGCTGAGAGGGAGAGAAAGGAGTGAGTATAAGGCTGAGAGAGGGAGAGAAAGGAGTGAGTATACAGCTGAGAGAGGGAGAGAAAGGAGTGAGTATAAGGCTGAGAGAGGGAGAGACAGGAGTGAGTATACAGCTGAGAGAGGGAGAGAAAGGAGTGAGTATACGGCTGATAGGGAGAGAAAGGAGTGAGTATACAGCTGAGAGAGGGAGAGAAAGGAGTGAGTATACGGCTGAGAGAGAGGGAGAAAGGAGTGAGTATATGGCTGAGAGGGAGAGAAAGGAGTGAGTATATGGCTGAGAGGGAGAGAAAGGAGTGAGTATAAGGCTGAGAGAGGGAGAGAAAGGAGTGAGTATACAGCTGAGAGAGGGAGAGAAGGGAGTGAGTATACAGCTGAGAGAGGGAAAGAAAGGAGTGAGTATACGGCTGAGAGAGAGGGAGAAAGGAGTGAGTATATGGCTGAGAGGGAGAGAAAGGAGTGAGTATACAGCTGAGAGAGAGAGAGAGAAAGGAGTGAGTATAAGGCTGAGAGAGGGAGAGACAGGAGTGAGTATACAGCTGAGAAAGGGAGAGAAAGGAGTGAGTATACGGCTGAGAGAGAGGGAGAAAGGAGTAAGTATAAGGCTGAGAGAGGGAGAGAAAGGAGTGGGTATACAGCTGAGAGAGGGAGAGAAAGGAGTGAGTATACAGCTGAGAGAGGGAGAGAAAGGAGTGAGTATAAGGCTGAGAGAGGGAGAAAGGAGTGAGTATAAGGCTGAGAGAGGGAGAGAAAGGAGTGAGTATAAGGCTGAGAGACGTAGAGAAAGGAGTGAGTATACGGCTGAGAGAGAGAGAGAAAGGAGTGGGTATACAGCTGAGAGAGGGAGAGAAAGGAGTGAGTATACGGCTGAGAGAGAGAGAGAAAGGAGTGAGTATACAGCTGAGAGAGAGAGAAAGGAGTGAGTATACAGCTGAGAGAGAGAGAGAAAGGAGTGAGTATAAGGCTGAGAGAGGGAGAAAGGAGTGAGTATAAGGCTGAGAGAGGGAGAGAAAGGAGTGAGTATAAGGCTGAGACAGGGAGAAAGGAGTGAGTATAAGGCTGAGAGAGGGAGAGAAAGGAGTAACCATTTTGACCCCCTTCACTGTAACTTTGGTCAAGGTTTGGTTGAGGTCAAACTCTGTTAATGCTTTCCTTTTCTATGGCTTGGATGATGGTCAGCAGAGATGCTCAATATTGATGACAACATTTTCCATCAACCTTTTCCATATTTGCTGGTTTTCATAAGCCTGTCTTTATGTATTAAATAGTAGACCTAATAATAACTTTTTATATGAATCACTTTTCATACCATTTGCTCAAAGCACTAGGTAAAAACAAAATGTCAGTGATTAAATATTGATTGATGTAGTAATTATCTCTTACTATTAAACCCTCTGCCCTCACTCTTACTGTCTTCCTCTCTACCCCTGTTTATACCTGTTGCTAACATGGGTCCTTTGTCCTGATCTTTTCTACATTCTGATTGTGCCCATTTTTCCAGAAATGTGTCTATACATGGCATTAAAATGGGTCTGTTATCAGCCACTGTGTTTGTATTGTGAACATATTTCCAGAAATGTGTCTATACATGGCATTAAAATGGGTCTGTTATCAGCCACTGTGTTTGTATTGTGAACATATTTCCAGAAATGTGTCTATACATGGCATTAAAATGGGTCTGTTATCAGCCACTGTGTTTGTATTGTGAACATATTTCCAGAAATGTGTCTATACATGGCATTAAAATGGGTCTGTTATCAGCCCACGGTGTATGTTATTGTGACCAGATTTCCTGGTCCCTTCCTTTATGCAAATTATTACACAGCTATTCTTTCAAAATTACATTTATTTATTTATTGTAAGACCCCGGGTAAACCCGAACGACGCTGGGCCAATTGTGCGCCGCCCTTTGGAACTCCCAATCACAGCAGATTGTGATCCAGCCTGGAATCTAACCAGGGTCTGTAGTGACGCCTCTAGCACTGAGATGCAGTGCCTTAGACCGCTGCGCCACTCGGGAGCCCACAATGTATTTCTGACTACTTCCGGAGGTGGGCATGATGATCTGATCACAATCAGATCACAATGGGTCTTTTGTTTTGTCTACACCTGTCTACAAATGTGGGCACAATCAGAATGTGGACAAGACTAGGACAAAGGATGCAAGTTAGAACCAAGTATAAACGGGGCTTCTGTGACTGTTCTTTCCTCCTGCCATTCAGTCTTCTTTTACAATCATTCACTCCATTATGATCATTACATTTTAATAGAGAATTTGTAGAGACAATTTTGTTTATCTTTTTCCTCGGTCCCATTCTTCTCTCGCCAAATTCTTCTCCCCTGTTCCCTCATCCCCAAGTATTTTTCTCTCTGCTATTTCATCAGAGGGTGTAGGTGGGCCTAATGTTGCAAAATTTCACAAACTTTCAATAAATTCCCTGGTTTTCCTGAAATCCTGGTTGGAAGATTCATGGAATAAGCAGGAAATCCTTAAAAAATCATTTCTGGAAAACCAGGAATTTTTTTGAAGTTCCTGGAATTTTGCAAACTTAGGTGTGCCTATACAGTGTTACTCTTCTAGCACATAATGATCTTTGTAAAGACAGTACCTTTTTTCTCCTTGATGCACCGTCAAAGAAAAGAGATTGTCAATAGCTTCAACTAATTCCATGGAAATAATACTGTAGAATCTTGATTAAACTGATCCCATACTGATTGTGATTGTGATGACGTCAGTGTTATTGGAGGTGTAACAATAAAAGTCTCTGGGTTGGATTTCACTCATATTGGCATGCATTGATACAGTCCCTTTGGAACCTATGTGTGTGTGTGTGTGTGTGCGTGCGTGTGTGTGATTCAGAGCAGTCGACTCTGAAGGTGGGGATTGGTGCAGGGTTGAAATACTGCAGGCCTTTATTATAATGCATGGCATACACACTGTGGATCACTGGGTAAATAGTGTGTGAGGGTAACCGAGCTGCTTCACCAGCCTATGCTTGCTTGATACCTGGAGACTCACGTTAGCTTCCTAATCTGATGCCTAGGCTTTAGCTCAGTGAGTCACAACAAGAATACAACACAACATCGGGTAATTTGCATTTGTCTGTGTGTGTGTGTGTGTCAACTATCTCTCACAGACTCACATCAGAATTAGACGTTCATCCATGTTCCTCAAACATCAAATTTCAAAATCAAACCAAACGTCAAATTGAAGGTTAATTTTAGGCATTAGCTGCAGGTACGTGCACTGCATTGCAGTGTAGGTCACTAAGCGGTGAATTAAAAAACTAGCCTCTCCCCTATCGTGGTACAGGCCACAGTCTGATTGATTAGTACTGTGTGTGTGTGAAGGAAATGATGCAGGTCAAATGGACAACACAAAAGCCAACAATCAATATACATATATAAATATAAAATGTCTGTGCTGTTTAACTTCAAGGATTTTCTATCACACAGCAGTAAGCGCTAGGATTTATTGTGTGTGAATATTGGTGTGATGTGAACGTGTGCTATTATAGCCTTTGTGAGCACATATTTCTAAACATGTGCTTCTGTGATGTCAGCTCTCTCTCTCTCTCTCTGTGTGTGTGTGTGTGTGTGTGTGTGTGTGTGTGTGTGTGTGCGTGTGTGTCTGTGTGTGTGTGTGTCTGTGTGTGTGTGTGTGTGTGTGTGTGTGTGTGTGTGTGTGTGTGTGTGTGTGTGTGTGTGTGTGTGTGTGTGTGTGTGTGTGTGTGTGTGTGTGTGTGTGTGTGTGTGTGTGTGTGTGTAGCAGTATGGGGTTGAGTGAATCTCTCTTTTCACCATCACCATTACTGCATGAAAGACCTGTCACTCTGCATTAGCTCTCTTCAGAACTTCTGCTCCCCTTTTTCCGTGCGTGTGTGTGTGAGTGCGTGTATATATGTGTGTGTGTAAGATAGAGAGGGTGATGAAGAGAGAGGAAGGGAGGAAGGGGAAGGGTAAAGCCATTTTAAAGCCATTGAAGGTCATCATTCAGTCAGTCCTCTGGTCGCCTGGTTCACACACAAATACACACGCACTGAATTAGAATAGTGGCGGTGTACAGGAACCACTGTCTATATGTCAACCTACAAACCAGCCGTTGTTGAATCATGCCTCAGAAGATGACAGTATTTCCAGCAGCAGTGTGTATTTGAGTCAAGGAGATGATGACATAATTATTATTAGGCGCGGGAAAACAGGACATTTTTCCTTCTGTGGTCTCGAGTCACAATCTTACCAAAAATAGTCTACCGTTACCGTTTCTACCCCCTCCCCTTTACACAATTATGCGTGGCATCTCTCCCTCTCTCTCTCTCTGCGGAACTGTGCTACCGCAATGCTCACAACCCTGCATTTCTTTAGAAAGCGGTGAAAATGGCCATCATATTCTGTTGTATGAAAATATAAAAACAATCCCGATTGATGAATCTCCATCCTGCCGACCTTCAACAAAATATCGACATCAATAACACTCTTAACTTGGTCATGGCTAGCATGCTATTTAGGCGTGCACGTAACTGACGCACGTACACACACGCTCCAATAACCACATGTAGAAAAATGATGATTGCCAAAAGACGGTGGTTTTAGCATCTGTGTTGCCCCAAACAGAAGAGCCCTGTTGTAGCCTACATGCACAACAGCAAATGAATAGCCAGCTTATTCTGATTTTCGAGTAGCCAAGCTTATCCGTTCACATCACTGAAGAGTTCAGTCGGATGCGACAAGTTGCTTATGTTGAGGGCTCGGTGTGAGAGATAGATAGAGGAACCGACGGGCAGACAGAGCGAGCTAGCACTCGTGCAACTAGAGGGGAGGGGGAGACGCATTCTCACGGAGTACACACACGCCAATGCTACATCTACTGTAGACAAATTCGTGTTTCACTGATGTGTCTGTGTATCTGCTATATATCTGTTAAAACCATTTCATTATATGGCTGAGTTATGTTTAGTAGAGAAATGACATACAGTTTCTTACACGGTATTTTTTTCACGTAATTTTGTCTTATTACCCCCCTGTTTGTTATTTCGAGGCCGTTATTTGTCGTCCACCCCCTCTCTCTCTTTTTCTCTCCATCTCCTTTTCCTCTCTTTGGGAGTGCGACGGTCTTCGAATAAGCTTCTGAAATAGAAAGCCTGCAGGTAAGACTTGTCTATAAGATAATTTACATTCGGGGCTTGTAATAGGTTATAATATTGGTCAATGTTTAAGTGCTTGTATTTGGTTTAACGAAAAACCAATCAATTGATGGCTATTTGCAAGCTACATTCTCCTGCCAATTCGTTTCACTGCTCGCAACTCACTCGTCGTCTGTGTGTGTCAGTTTAAAACAGTAATAGACCATGAATGTATACAATTAAACGTCAAATTAATGTGCCCTTGTTCTGCAAATTACAATACAAGAGCAGAAATGATGCTTCGAATGCAACTACATATCCCCATATCGCGTTTGAGCGCGGGCGACAGCGCATCCATACACATCCGTTTATACAGGTGTTTAATATGCGTGTATGAGAATGTCCTGCACATTTTCACTGTGTTTGAGGTCATAGTGTGTGAATGTGTCTTTGATCCTCAGTCAAACGAGTTCTCACGCACTATGCCGGTCGGTCGGTCGCGTAACACTAGGCGTCCATTTTCCACGGTGGAGTCAGTGCAGTCAGTGTGATGTGTATACTGTATTAATGAATGCACTGCGGTCCGTATCGCTGTATTTCAGTCTCTCCATGCTCTCCGTCGCGGCTCTGTCTGTCGTGCTGTATCGAATATGTGTCTGTGTGGCATTGCTTTCATATCATCCATCCTTCACACGGTCTATCTCTGCCTGAATGCTCAAGCGCGCCAATTACTATGGAAGCCTATATTAGTTTCATGCTGTAGTCTAAATGCACCGCAGGATCTTATGGGCATGTCATTTGTGACCATCTTGTTTTGAGGCCTCTGCCTCTTCTCCTTAGAGGACCACCACACATGCCTTTTTTCTCTTAGATCCATACATAGGTTGTTCAATCATTAATTCTCCATAGGATAATGAAAGCTGAGGTGGAATAGTGTGCCCAAGTGCTATTTCACATTAGTGTGTGTTTGAGTGTCCAGAGTGCAGAACAGCATCTTTGGAATGACATGTAGCTCATAAGTATTTGTATTATTTCTCTATAAATGGCCATTTGCTCAGTTGTCACCAACATAGGCCTCTCTTTCTCTCTCTCTCTCTCTCTCTCTCTCTCTCTCTCTCTCTCTCTCTCTCTCTCTCTCTCTCTCTCTCTCTCTCTCTCTCTCTCTCTCTCTCTCTCTCTCTCTCTCTCTCTCTCTCTCTCTCTCTCTCTCTCTCTCTCTCTGATGCAGCTCTGCTAGTCATCTGTTCAATTCTTAGAATTAACAGGCATTCAATTTCAAGCAATGTTCGACTACATTTGGACTGCGAACCCTATACCATTTGAAATGTCGGATTACTTGACAATTATATCACGCCATCTCTCAGAATTCACCACCATTCCCAGTAACCTATTTCTACACCTGCTACAGTGGAAAATTATGTTATTCCACTATGTTGGCTGGAGCGGGAAGAATCATGGGGGATTTTGGAGCTGAACTGTAAGGCCATTCTGTCCATTGTATTGCTATGGTTCTTTCTGCAGCTCTGTTTTCTCCTGACCCCACAGCATCCCCCTCAGACATGCTCTCTGTATTGGTTGTTGTTCTGTGATGATGTGTGTGACTGTCCAGAGGGGCCTTGCTCTTCCATGCATGTAGTCATCTACTGCAGCTGCAGCACTGTCAGGAACCATGCCATTGCATTTGTCTGACCTCTTGATGTAATAACGTAGTCCAAGTTGTTGGGCTGATACATTCAGAATCCACTGCAATATAGAGATTTATATGGTGGTCATAATTTATAGCATAATTACTTTCTCCTGATTCATTTCCCCCAGAATATTAGGACTGCAGTCTGTTCCAAACACCCTGTCTTAAAGCAGCCCTGTAAGATAGAACAGGGTTTCCCAAAGTTTTTCACTCTGGGCCCCCCTTCCAGCATTGGGGAACAGTGTGTGTTATAAATAGCTCGCTAAGTTATGCTATGACTAACACGACAAGAGGAACTGATGATGCACTACTGAATTTGAAATTGTACCTTTCCACTATTACAACCTTAAAGAGGAAGTGTAAAGCCGGACTGAGGTCCTTTAAAAAAAAGTTATAATAATAATTTGGGGGAGGGTGTGAGCTAGCTGGATAGACTTGTAGACTGTGAGCTAGTTGGATAGACTTGTAGACTGTGAGCTAGTTGGATAGACTTGTAGACTGTGAGCTAGTTGGATAGACTTGTAGACTGTGAGCTAGTTGGATAGACTTGTAGACTGTGAGCTAGTTGGATAGACTTGTAGACTGTGAGCTAGTTGGATAGACTTGTAGACTGTGAGCTAGTTGGATAGACTTGTAGACTGTGAGCTAGCTGGATAGACTTGTAGACTGTGAGCTAGTTGGATAGACTTGTAGACTGTGAGCTAGTTGGATAGACTTGTAGACTGTGAGCTAGCTGGATAGACTTGTAGACTGTGAGCTAGTTTGATAGACTTGTAGACTGTGAGCTAGCTGGATAGACTTGTAGACTGTGAGCTAGTTGGATAGACTTGTAGACTGGGAGCTAGCTGGATAGACTTGTAGACTGTGAGCTAGCTGGATAGACTTGTAGACCGTGAGCTAGCTGGATAGACTTGTAGACCGTGAGCTAGCTGGATAGACTTGTAGACTGTGAGCTAGCTGGATTGACTTGTAGACTGTGAGCTAGCTGGATAGACTTGTAGACTGTGAGCTAGCTGGATAGACTTGTAGACTGTGAGCTAGCTGGATAGACTTGTAGACTGTGAGCTAGCTGGATAGACTTGTAGACTGTGAGCTAGCTGGATTGACTTGTAGACTGTGAGCTAGCTGGATAGACTTGTAGACCGTGAGCTAGCTGGATAGACTTGTAGACCGTGAGCTAGCTGGATAGACTTGTAGACTGTGAGCTAGCTGGATAGACTTGTAGACTGTGAGCTAGCTGGATTGACTTGTAGACCGTGAGCTAGCTGGATTGACTTGTAGACCGTGAGCTAGCTGGATAGACTTGTAGACCGTGAGCTAGCTGGATAGACTTGTCGACCGTGAGCTAGTTGGATAGACTTGTAGACTGTGAGCTAGCTGATAGACGTGTAGACTGTGAGCTAGCTGGATAGACTTGTAGACCGTGAGCTAGCTGATAGACTTGTAGACTGTGAGCTAGCTGGATAGACTTGTAGACCGTGAGCTAGCTGGATAGACTTGTAGACTGGGAGCTAGCTGGATAGACTTGTAGACTGTGAGCTAGCTGGATAGACTTGTAGACCGTGAGCTAGCTGGATAGACTTGTAGACTGTGAGCTAGCTGGATAGACTTGAAGACTGTGAGCTAGCTGGATAGACTTGTAGACTGTGAGCTAGCTGGATTGACTTGTAGACTGTGAGCTAGCTGGATAGACTTGTAGACCGTGAGCTAGCTGGATAGACTTGTAGACCGTGAGCTAGCTGGATAGACTTGTAGACCGTGAGCTAGCTGGATAGACTTGTAGACCGTGAGCTAGTTGTATAGACTTGTAGACTGTGAGCTAGCTGATAGACTTGTAGACCGTGAGCTAGCTGATAGACTTGTAGACTGTGAGCTAGCTGGATAGACTTGTAGACCGTGAGCTAGCTGGATAAACTTGTAGCACATATAGAAGTCCTCCACATTGAGAGCTGTTTGATTTATTGTCACTCACTAAACTGCTTCTCAATTGTGTGTTGATCAATGTTTTATGCAGAAAGGTCAAATCCATGCTACTACGCTGGTGTATTGGTGAGACCCAGTAAGATAAGGATCCATGTCAACTCAACCCATTGACTCTGTGATTTAACAGTGAGTGTTGGGCCTGCTACAGTTTGTCTATAGTACTAATCAACTAGTTGAATCCGGCAGGGGCGCAACTTTCACTGGGGAGGTCCCCCCCCCCCCGTATTCTGAAATTGCATTTTAGTCCCCTCCAGTTGTATCATTGGAACGTGATAGAAAATAAGGCAACGGTGAGCTTTAGGACCATGTGGACGCCTCCGAGCGGTCAGGTAGGCTGTTTGGAGTGTTTATCCGACTGGATACATTTTTGTTATATAAAAAAAACATTATGTCCCCCCATTTCTAAAACCAAAGTGGTGCCCCTGGAATGAGGTGTGGTGTAGATCTGCAGGTCTCCCATAGATAATCAATAATAGATACGCATTACCCCCATAGATATTACATTTACATTTAACAGATAGTACAGTTTGATCAGTTTGAGATTTAATGTCATAGTCTGTTTAAGGACACTGTTTCCAGGTTGCTCTGATTGAGGTGCTGATTGAGGTGCTGATTGAGGTGCTGATTGAGGTGCTGGGTCATTCCATCTAGGAAATGTGGCTCCAATTGGTTTCTGTTGGTAATCTTGGTGTCGGGCAGGTTTGAATATACGTTTTTGTTCAAAATGACAAATTGCTTTACATTGAAAGGGGGGAACTCACTTCATCCACTGTCAGTGTGGAACACCCACTACCCAATGAGGAGCACTGGCCTAGGGGTAAAAGTGATATCAACCAACTTATGGGTGACCTAGAACAGTTGGACAGAATATCTGAAACTTTTGAACATTTCCTCTTTCTTTTCCCCTTTCCATCTCTTTTCTTGTCATGTCACTATACTGTAATTCCAGTCCCAGGAAGGAATGATTTCTTCTCCCCCCATCTCCCTTTCTCTCACTCCCTCTGTTTCTCTCTTTAGTGAAACGCAGTAGTTGAGTTCTGCAATGATCATCATTTCTGTCATGCAGCAATTGTTCAGAGAATCAATGCTTTTGTAGCGGGGCTGCCTTTTATGACTATGGTTCTGGGCTCCCAATCATCTATCCAGTCTCTCATACCCAGCCACTCCTTAACCATCCTCTCCTTACCCAGCCTCGAATTAACCAGCCTCGAATTAACCAGCCTCGAATTAACCAGCCTCTCATTAACCAGCCTCTCATTAACCAGCCTCTCCTTAACTCGTCTCTCCTTAACTCGTCTCTCCTTAACTCGTCTCTCCTTAACCCGTCTCTCCTTAACCCGTCTCTCCTTAACCCGTCTCTCCTTAACCCGTCTCTCCTTAACCAGCCTCTCCTTAACTCGTCTCTCCTTAACCAGCCTCTCCTTAACCCGTCTCTCCTTAACCCGTCTCTCCTTAACCAGCCTCTCCTTAACCAGCCTCTCCTTAACCAGTCTCTCCTTAACCAGTCTCTCCTTAACACGTCTCTTCTTAACTCGTCTCTCCTTAACCAGCCTCTCCTTAACCAGCCTCTCCTTAACTCGTCTCTCCTTAACTCGTCTCTCCTTAACCAGCCTCTCCTTAACCCGTCTCTCCTTAACCAGCCTCTCCTTAACCCGTCTCTCCTTAACCAGCCTCTCCTTAACCCGTCTCTCCTTAACCCGTCTCTCCTTAACCAGCCTCTCCTTAACCAGCCTCTCCTTAACCAGTCTCTCCTTAACCAGTCTCTCCTTAACACGTCTCTTCTTAACTCGTCTCTCCTTAACCAGCCTCTCCTTAACCAGCCTCTCCTTAACCAGCCTCTCCTTAACTCGTCTCTCCTTAACTCGTCTCTCCTTAACTCGTCTCTCCTTAACCAGCCTCTCCTTAACCCGTCTCTCCTTAACCAGCCTCTCCTTAACCCTTCTCTCCTTAACCCGTCTCTCCTTAACCCGTCTCTCCTTAACTCGTCTCTCCTTAACTCGTCTCTCCTTAACCCGTCTCTCCTTAACCCGTCTCTCCTTAACCCGTCTCTCCTTAACCCGTCTCTCCTTAACCCGCCTCTCCTTAACCCGTCTCTCCTTAACCCGTCTCTCCTTAACCCGCCTCTCCTTAACCCGCCTCTCCTTAACCCGTCTCTCCTTAACCAGCCTCTCCTTAACCAGTCTCTCCTTAACCAGCCTCTCCTTAACCAGTCTCTCCTTAACCAGTCTCTCCTTAACCAGCCTCTCCTTAACCAGCCTCTCCTTACCCAGCCTCTGCTTAATCAGCCTCTCCTTAACCCGTCTCTTCTTAACCCGTCTCTCCTTAACCAGTCTCTCCTTAACTCGTCTCTCCTTAACCAGTCTCTCCTTAACCAGTCTCTCCTTACCCAGCCTCTCGTTATAGTGTACCCAGTCTCTTCTTCTCTCCAGTCTCTCTGCAATGTCTCTCTCCAGTCTCTCCCCAGTCTCTACCCCAGTCTCTCCCCAGTCTCTCTCTTCCTCTCTCCAGTCTCTCCCAAGTCTCTCTCCAGTCTCTCCTCATTCTATCCCCATTCTCTCTCCAGTCTCTGTCTCTCCAGTCTCTCTCCAGTCTCTCCCCAGTCTCTCCCCAGTCTCTCCTCATCTTTTTCTAGTGTCTCTCCAGTCTTGCTTCCCCAGTCTCTCATCACTTTCCAGTCTCTCCCCCAGTCTCTTCCCCAGTCTCTCATCACTTTCCAGTCTCTCCCCCAGTCTCTTCCCCAGTCTCTCCCCCAGTCTCTACCCCAGTCTCTACCCCAGTTTCTACCCCAGTCTCTACCCCAGTCTCTTCCCCAGTCTCTTCCCCAGTCTCTTCCCCAGTCTCTACCCCAGTCTCTACCCCAGTCTCTACCCCAGTCTCTACCCCAGTCTCTACCCCAGTCTCTTCCCCGGTCTCTTCCCCAGTCTCTTCCCCGGTCTCTCTCCAGTCTCTTCCCCAGTCTCTCCCCCAGTCTCTCTCCAGTCTCTTCCCCAGTCTCTCCCCCAGTCTCTCCAGTCTCTTCCCCAGTCTCTCCCCCAGTCTCTCTCCCCCAGTCTCTCTCCCCCAGTCTCTCTCCCCCAGTCTCTCTCCCCCAGTCTCTCTCCCCCAGTCTCTCTCATCATGCCTGCTCCACTTCCTCATTGCTAGCTGTAGCCTGTCCTGAGGAAACACTGCTTTCACTGGGAGTCTGGGCTGCATCACCACTTATTATGCTGCACAGAAGTTAACATAATTGAATAATGCAACACGGCATGTAGAAATGTTTCAACTGTTAATTACTGGTCGCATGACAATGTCCATTACAGGCTAGAACACTTTACAATGCAAGAAGATGCCGGTAGCTTCCAGCTTTGTAGGCTAACTTTTCATTGCTAGCTTACAAGTGAAGCTAACATCAATTCACTACCATAGTACTTTTTTGCAAACCTTTGAGCAAAATATTGCTGATTTCAAAGCTGATTAATTAACTTTCGCCTCACATCTCTCCTCATCTTTGCTCCAGCCTCGAACTGCCTGTGTCTGTGAATGACGTCATGGGTCTAAAAGAGACAGCAAGAAATGTAATAAAATAAGTCCCAAATGGAAGAGAAACATATTGTTTTTCATCTGTAGCCAAAACAAGCTCAATAACTCAATGCATGCACACACACTTATTGAATATGCATTCACCTGTATTGTGAATAGGCTTAGGCTACATGTTGATTTACCCAGTTTATCAATGGAGCTATATCCTTCAAATTCATTATTACCATTATGCTGTTATGTAGGCTGGTTAGATTGGTAAAAAACTAAGTCAAATTGATTGTATGTGTCACGGCTGTCTAAGGGTGAGAGAGTGGACCAAGGCGCAGCGTGTGAAAAATACATCTTCTCTTTATTATTAAGAAGAAAAACTAAACAAAACAACAAATAGACGAACGTGAAGCTATATAAATGAACTAAGTGCACACATGCAACATAGAACATAGACACAGACAAATTACCCACAAAACCCCTATGCCTATGACTGCCTTAAATATGGCTCTCAATCAGAGACAATGAACCACAGCTGCCTCTAATTGAGAACCAATCTAGGCAGCCATAGACATAACTAGACAACTACACTAGACACTACAAAAACACATACATTCCCCATGTCACACCCTGACCTAACTAAAAAAACATAAAGAAAACAAGGAATACTAAGGCCAGGACGTGACAGTATGTTTGTATAATTTATTCATTAACCTTTCTGAACCACCCATCCCGGATCCGGGATAATTGTCATCAGAAACGCTGACTAGCATAGCCTAGCCTAGCGCCACAGGTATATAATATAATTTCATGAAATCACAAGTGCAATATTGCAAAACACAGCTTAGCCTTTTGTTAATCCATCTGTTGTCTCAGATTTTTAAATTATGCTTTACAGCGACAGCAATACAAGCGTTTGTGTAAGTTTATTGATCGCTCGACAAAATAATAAGTAGCATCAGGTAACTTGGTCACGAAAATCAGAAAAGCAATCAAATTAATCGTTTACCTTTGATGATCTTCGGATGTTTTCACTCACGAGACTCCCAGTTAGACAACAAATGTTCCTTTTGTTCCATAAAGATATTTTTTATATCCAAATACCTCCGTTAGTTTGATGCGTTATGCCCAGGAATCCACCGGAAAGAGCGCTCGCGACAACGCCGACAAAAATCCCAAATTATATCCATAATGTCCACAGAAACATGTCAAACGTTTTTTATAATCCATCTTCAGGGTGTTTTTCAAATATCTATTCGATAATATATCAACCGTGACAGTTGGCTTTTCACCAGGACAGGGAGGAACAATGGCCGCCTTTCTCTGTTACGCAGAACTCACTCTGAGAGCCCCACCTATCCACTTACGCAATGTGCCCTTTCACGCTCATTCTTCAAAATAAAAGCCTGAAACTATGTCTAAAGGCTGTTGACACCTCAGGGAAGCCGTAGAAAAAGAAGTCTGGTTGATATCCCTTTCAATGGGCAATAGGGATGCTTAGGAACAGAGAGGTTTCAAAAACAGGGTCACTTCCTGATTGGATTTTCCCCAGGTTTTAGCCTGCAATATCCGTTCTGTTTAACTCACAGACAAAAAAAATTACAGTTTTGGAAACTTCAGAGTGTTTTCTATCCTAATCTGACACTTATATGCATATTTTAGTTTCGGGGGCTGAGAAATAGGCAGTTTCAAATGGGTACGTTTTTTTAGCCAAAAACGAAAATGTCGCCCCCTAGTCTTTTAATGCATACATAAAAAAATTAAATGTAATGATATTGAACTCAAAAGATCTGTCTGGATCAAGTGCCAATCTGCTAATACACCTTATATTTTTTTGCAGTGGTATTGTTTTGGTATTGAGTATCGTGGTGGTATTGCGTATCGTGGTGGTACTGAGTATCGTGGTGGTACTGAGTATCGTGGTGGTACTGAGTATCGTGGTGGTACTGAGTATCGTGGTGGTACTGAGTATCGTGGTGATACTGAGTATCGTGATGATACTGAGTATCGTGATGGTATTGAGTATCGTGATGGTATTGAGTAGCGTGGTGGTATTTAGTATCGTTGTCACGTTTCTGACCTGTTTTCCTTTTTTCTTGTATTTATTTAGTTGGTCAGGGCGTGAGTTGGGTGGGTTGGTCTATGTGTGTTTTTCTATGTTGGGGTTTTTGTGTTCGGCCTGGTATGATTCTGTCACGACTTCCGCCGAAGTCGGCCCTTCTCCTTGTTCGGGTGGTGTTCGGCGGTCGACGTCACCGGCTTTCTAGTCACCACCGATCCATTTTTCTGTTTCGTTTTGTTTTGTCTGCATAATTACACACCTGGTTTCAATTCCCCTATTATGTTCCCTATTTAACCCTCTGGCTTTCATTTCTGTTTTGTCCGTGATTGTTTGTTACGTTAGTGGTTGTTGTTATTTCTTATTATTCCCTTTGTGGATTTTTGCTGTGATTTTGAGTAAATGTTTTGTGTTTCGCTCAGCACCTGTGTCCTGCATTTGACTCTGCTACTTCGCTGCACACAACCCTGACAGATTCTCAGTCAGAGGCAGCTGTAGATCGTTTGTCCCTGATTGAGAATCATACTAAGGCAGCCGGGGTTTCACGTGTGTTTTGTGGGTGGTTGTATCGCGTGTCTGCATTCGTGCCACACGGGACTGTTTGTCGATTGTTTCATGGTGTTCTTTTGTTTCGTGTTCAGTTTCGATTTAATAAATAATCATGGACACTAATCACTCCGCATATTGGTCTGATCCTTCTCGCCTCTCCTCCTCGTCCGTTACAATCGTGGTGGTATTGAGTATCGTGATGGTATTGAGTGATGGTATTGAGTATCGTGATGGTATTGAGTATCGGGATACTAAACCTGGTATCGGTATCAGAGTAAAAATTCTGGTATCGTGACAACACTAATACACATCTATTTTGACAAAACGGACAAATGTAATTAAGGCTGGGAATGTCAATACAATCAAACTAGCAAGGGCAATGATCACAAGCCAGTCATAACGTGGTTAATAGGCTAGCATATCTATTTATGTAGCAAGCTAAAAACACAGAGCCTAACTTTAGCTAGCTAGCTAGTTAGCTGCTAGGAGGAATGTCATGTCATTGACAGAATGGGTGAGTGACTGACTTTTTCTCCTCATATCGTTTTTCGGTGGCTACACAGCTAGAGATGCACGTGTCATTTGGTTAGCTAGCAAGAAATGTGAATCGCTTTGCTAGCTAGCTAGGTATGCTGAACGACTGTTATCCAGTTAGCAAATTCACTCTGGCTAGCTATCTACTTAGATTTCAGACCACTCTTGTCTGAGTGTGCCAGAGTGAAGATTAACAGATGCATTTATGAACGCGCAAGACCCCTGAATATGACCGGTGTCAGTAAAAAAAAAGTAATAGTTAGTCATGAATACTCTGGATAACATGTAAACAGCCTAACCAGCTCTGCTACGGTGAGTAGAATGGTCAGTGAGGTGTTCTCTCATTTGTGTCTGGAAGTAGCTAGCTAGCCAACTTTAGC
Source organism: Salvelinus fontinalis (assembly GCF_029448725.1). Taxonomy (NCBI): domain Eukaryota; kingdom Metazoa; phylum Chordata; class Actinopteri; order Salmoniformes; family Salmonidae; genus Salvelinus; species Salvelinus fontinalis. The sequence goes on from NC_074702.1 coordinate 8,187,390, forward strand.
CAGTTAGTTGGGTGCTTGGTTGGGACAGGCATGCATTGGCATGCAAGCTGCAGAAAGATGAGCAGGCTACAATTCTCCATTGTTAATTTGTGTAATTTTGACAGCCAACAAGCTGAAAAAGTTTTAGAGGATTTATCTAATTTTCCTTCGTTAGATTTTAGCTCACCCTGCTTTGGCTAGCATTAGTTGTTGGTCTTGTAGTTGTTGATGTGCATATAGGCAAAGATAGCCTACCTTTTTATGGCTGTTTGATCAATAGAACTGTAGAGTTCCCACATGTAAGAGGACTCCCGTGGTATTTAGATACATATTTGCAGAAATCCATTCAAGTGTATTCTGTGGTTTTTGCAGAATGCATGCTAATGATCCAAAGTCGCGCTGTTGCAACTGCCTGTAACATGCTGACCAGACTGCTCGCACACGTGAATCCACCATCGCACGCATGTTGATTTTGTCCATCCACACCAGACGCGATCAGGACACGTAGATTGAAATATCAAAACTAACTCTGAACCAACTATATTAATTTGAGGACAGGTAAAAAAGCATTAAACATTTATGGCAATTTAGCTAGCTAGCTTGCTGTTGCTGGCTAATTTGTCCTGCGATATAAACATTGGGTTGTTATTTTACCTGAAATGCACAAGGTATTTTACTCTGACAATTATTCCACAGATAAAAGGGTAAACTGAGTCCGTTTCTAGTAATCTCTCCTCCTTCAGGCTGCTTCTTCTTCTTCTTTGGACTTTATATGACGGTTGGCAATCAACTTTAAGGTGCATTACCACCACCAACTGGATTGGAGTGTGGACCTGAGTTGATCTTTCAATCACCCATGTGGGTATATGCTCCTAAAAACCAATGAGGAGATGGAAGAGGCGGGACTTGCAGCACGTCAAGCATCACAAACAGAACCAAGTTCTATTTTAGCGCCTGGCTACGCAGATGCTCGTTGACGTATGCGAGCAGTGTGGGTGCAATGATTGAATAAAATGTATGTGTACATTTTATTTTGCAACCCTTGCGCACGCAGTGCAAGTGGTGTGGTCAGCATGTAAACATATAGTCCTCTTCAAAGTGAATAATGGCATGTTCTTGAGGCAAATTGATTATTTGCATATATGCCTACTGTACCTCTGATTGGCTGTGGCGCACCAGTCTGCGTAGACTCCGCTCCTGGACAAGACAGATGTTTTTATTAGATTTTATTTACTGCAGTGTCTATTAATTGTCCAAACCCTCGGCCGCTTTCCCACTCTATATTGCTATAGAATTTTCACTATGCCTTAGTATACGTCATTCCCAAACATTCTAAGAATTTATGCAAATGATCATATCCAAGTGCTCCCTTCTCAGAAAATGTTTTTAAAAAGTATCATATTCTTCCTGGGGGTGTATATTAACAGATGTTTTACAAATATTTCTAAAACTCTGTCAGTTCAACTTTAATCAAGGGCTACATCTACCTATACTATAAACTGTACTATAGAGCCTTAATGGAGGGATACATGTACCTGTACTATAGAGCCTTAATGGAGGGATACTAGAGCCTCAATGGGGGGATACATGGACCTGTACCATAGAGCCTTAATGGAGGGATACATGGACTATAGAGCCTTAATGGAGGGATACATGTACCTGTACTATAGAGCCTTAATGGAGGGATACATGTATCTGTACTATAGAGCCTTAATGGAGGGATACATGTACCTGTACTATAGAGCCTTAATGGAGGGATACATGTACCTGTACTATAGAGCCTTAATGGAGGAATACATGGACCTGTACTATAGAGCCTTAATGGAGGGATACATGGACCTGTACTATAGAGCCTTAATGGAGGGATACATGTACTATAGAGCCTTAATGGAGGGATACATGTACCTGTACTATAGAGCCTTAATGGAGGGATACATGTATCTGTACTATAGAGCCTTAATGGAGGGATACATGTACCTGTTCTATAGAGCCTTAATGGAGGAATACATGTACCTGTACTATAGAGCCTTAATGGAGGGATACATGTACTATAGAGCCTTAATGGAGGGATACATGTATCTGTACTATAGAGCCTTAATGGAGGGATACATGTATCTGTTCTATAGAGCCTTAATGGAGGAAAACATGTACCTGTACTATAGAGCCTTAATGGAGGGATACATGTACCTGTACTATAGAGCCTTAATGGAGGGATACATGTACCTGTACTATAGAGCCTTAATGGAGGGATACATGTACCTGTACCATAGAGCCTTAATGGAGGGATACATGTACATGTACTATAGAGCCTTAATGGTGGGATACATGTACCTGTACTATAGAGCCTTAATGGTGGGATACATGGACCTGTACTATAGAGCCTTAATGGAGGGATACATGGACCTGTACCATAGAGCCTTAATGGGGGGATACATGGACCTGTACCATAGAGCCTTAATGGAGGGATACATGGACCTGTACTATAGAGCCTTAATGGAGGGATACATGTACTATAGAGCCTTAATGGAGGAATACATGTACCTGTACTATAGAGCCTTAATGGAGGGATACATGTACCTGTACTATAGAGCCTTAATGGAGGGATACATGTATCTGTACTATAGAGCCTTAATGGAGGGATACATGTATCTGTTCTATAGAGCCTTAATGGAGGAAAACATGTACCTGTACTATAGAGCCTTAATGGAGGGATACATGTACCTGTACTATAGAGCCTTAATGGAGGGATACATGGACCTGTACTATAGAGCCTTAATGGAGGAAAACATGTACCTGTACTATAGAGCCTTAATGGAGGGATACATGTACTATAGAGCCTTAATGGAGGAATACATGTACCTGTACTATAGAGCCTTAATGGAGGGATACATGTACCTGTACTATAGAGCCTTAATGGAGGGATACATGTACCTGTACTATAGAGCCTTAATGGAGGGATACATGGACCTGTACTATAGAGCCTTAATGGAGGGATACATGGACCTGTACTATAGATCCTTAATGGAGGGATACATGGACCTGTACTATAGAGCCTTAATGGAGGAATACATGTACCTGTACTATAGAGCCTTAATGGAGGGATACATGTACCTGTACTATAGAGCCTTAATGGAGGGATACATGTACCTGTACTATAGAGCCTTAATGGAGGGATACATGGACCTGTACTATAGAGCCTTAATGGAGGGATACATGGACCTGTACTATAGAGCCTTAATGGAGGGATACATGTACTATAGAGCCTTAATGGAGGGATACATGTACCTGTACCATAGAGCCTTAATGGAGGGATACATGTACCTGTACTATAGAGCCTTAATGGAGGAATACATGTACCTGTACTATAGAGCCTTAATGGAGGAATACATGTACCTGTACTATAGAGCCTTAATGGAGGGATACATGTACCTGTACTATAGAGCCTTAATGGAGGGATACATGTACCTGTACTATAGAGCCTTAATGGTGGGATACATGTACCTGTACTATAGAGCCTTAATGGTGGGATACATGGACCTGTACTATAGAGCCTTAATGGAGGGATACATGGACCTGTACTATAGAGCCTTAATGGGGGGATACATGGACCTGTACCATAGAGCCTTAATGGAGGGATACATGGACCTGTACTATAGAGCCTTAATGGAGGGATACATGTACTATAGAGCCTTAATGGTGGAATACATGTACCTGTACTATAGAGCCTTAATGGAGGGATACATGGACCTGTACTATAGATCCTTAATGGAGGGATACATGTACCTGTACTATAGAGCCTTAATGGAGGAATACATGTACCTGTACTATAGAGCCTTAATGGAGGGATACATGTACCTGTACTATAGAGCCTTAATGGAGGGATACATGTACCTGTACTATAGAGCCTTAATGGAGGGATACATGGACCTGTACTATAGAGCCTTAATGGAGGGATACATGGACCTGTACTATAGAGCCTTAATGGAGGGATACATGTACTATAGAGCCTTAATGGAGGGATACATGTACCTGTACCATAGAGCCTTAATGGAGGGATACATGTACCTGTACTATAGAGCCTTAATGGAGAGATACATGTACCTGTACTATAGAGCCTTAATGGAGGAATACATGTACCTGTACTATAGAGCCTTAATGGAGGGATACATGTACCTGTACTATAGAGCCTTAATGGAGGGATACATGTACCTGTACTATAGAGCCTTAATGGTGGGATACATGTACCTGTACTATAGAGCCTTAATGGTGGGATACATGTACCTGTACTATAGAGCCTTAATGGTGGGATACATGGACCTGTACTATAGAGCCTTAATGGAGGGATACATGGACCTGTACCATAGAGCCTTAATGGGGGGATACATGGACCTGTACCATAGAGCCTTAATGGAGGGATACATGGACCTGTACTATAGAGCCTTAATGGAGGGATACATGTACTATAGAGCCTTAATGGAGGAATACATGTACCTGTACTATAGAGCCTTAATGGAGGGATACATGTACCTGTACTATAGAGCCTTAATGGAGGGATACATGTACCTGTACTATAGAGCCTTAATGGAGAGATACATGGACCTGTACTATAGAGCCTTAATGGAGGGATACATGGACCTGTACTATAGATCCTTAATGGAGGGATACATGTACCTGTACTATAGAGCCTTAATGGAGGAATACATGTACCTGTACTATAGAGCCTTAATGGAGGGATACATGTACCTGTACTATAGAGCCTTAATGGAGGGATACATGTACCTGTACTATAGAGCCTTAATGGAGGGATACATGGACCTGTACTATAGAGCCTTAATGGAGGGATACATGGACCTGTACTATAGAGCCTTAATGGAGGGATACATGTACTATAGAGCCTTAATGGAGGGATACATGTACCTGTACCATAGAGCCTTAATGGAGGGATACATGTACCTGTACTATAGAGCCTTAATGGAGGGATACATGTACCTGTACTATAGAGCCTTAATGGAGGAATACATGTACCTGTACTATAGAGCCTTAATGGAGGGATACATGTACCTGTACTATAGAGCCTTAATGGTGGGATACATGTACCTGTACTATAGAGCCTTAATGGTGGGATACATGGACCTGTACTACAGAGCCTTAATGGAGGAATACATGGACCTGTACTATAGAGCCTTAATGGGGGGATACATGGACCTGTACCATAGAGCCTTAATGGAGGGATACATGGACCTGTACTATAGAGCCTTAATGGAGTGATACATGTACTATAGAGCCTTAATGGTGGAATACATGTACCTGTACTATAGAGCCTTAATGGAGGGATACATGTACCTGTACTATAGATCCTTAATGGAGGGATACATGTACCTGTACTATAGAGCCTTAATGGAGGAATACATGTACCTGTACTATAGAGCCTTAATGGAGGGATACATGTACCTGTACTATAGAGCCTTAATGGAGGGATACATGTACCTGTACTATAGAGCCTTAATGGAGGGATACATGGACCTGTACTATAGAGCCTTAATGGAGGGATACATGGACCTGTACTATAGAGCCTTAATGGAGGGATACATGTACTATAGAGCCTTAATGGAGGGATACATGTACCTGTACCATAGAGCCTTAATGGAGGGATACATGTACCTGTACTATAGAGCCTTAATGGAGGGATACATGTACCTGTACTATAGAGCCTTAATGGAGGAATACATGTACCTGTACTATAGAGCCTTAATGGAGGGATACATGTACCTGTACTATAGAGCCTTAATGGAGGGATACATGTACCTGTACTATAGAGCCTTAATGGTGGGATACATGTACCTGTACTATAGAGCCTTAATGGTGGGATACATGTACCTGTACTATAGAGCCTTAATGGTGGGATACATGTACCTGTACTATAGAGCCTTAATGGAGGGATACATGTACCTGTACTATAGAGCCTTAATGGAGGGATACATGTACCTGTACCATAGAGCCTTAATGGAGGGATACATGTACCTGTACTATAGAGCCTTATTGAAGGGATACATGGACCTGTACTATAGAGCCTTAATGGAGGGATACATGGACCTGTACTATAGAGCCTTAATGGAGGGATACATGTACTATAGAGCCTTAATGGTGGGATACATGTACCTGTACTATAGAGCCTTAATGGTGGGATACATGTACCTGTACTATAGAGCCTTAATGGAGGGATACATGTACCTGTACTATAGAGCCTTAATGGTGGGATACATGGACCTGTACTATAGAGCCTTAATGGAGGGATACATGTACCTGTACTATAGAGCTTTAATGGAGGGATACATGTACCTGTGTAGAGTCACTGAGTGTAAAGAGCAGAGATAACAGACTTCACAGGACCGCCTCCTCCTTCTGACTGTCATGCTCAGTGAACAACAGTCACACAACATGGGCCCCCTGCCTGTGTGTGCATGTGTGTGTGTGGGCCCATGGCAATGTAGTTGGCTAAAGCACTTTCCATTGATCTACTGTAAAGTGATGGAGTGTTAATGGTTTAGATGATGTTCATATTGTGTGTGTGTGTGTGTGTGTGTGTGTGTGTGTGTGTGTGTGTGTGTGTGTGTGTGTGTGTGTGTGTGTGTGTGTGTGTGTGTGTGTGTGTGTGTGTGTGTGCATGTCCACATTGCTGTTGTTTGTGTTGTCTCTGTATCATCCGATGAGACTCCTCATAGGCATATAAGACTCAGTTTTACAGGGTAAAAGTGCTGATCAGTGGTCATATAAGACTCAGTTTTACAGGGTAAAAGTGCTGATCAGTGGTCATATAAGACTCAGTTTTACAGGGTAAAAGTGCTGATCAGTGGTCATATAAGATGGAAGGAAAAAGAAGGGAAAGGAAGTCCAAGAGCTCAATTCAATCAAACATGCACTGCAGAGGACCACCTTTCTCATGTTCTTCCTGTGGCCAAATAGAAAGGCAGAATAGTTTGGGGTACTGTAGGAATACCAGGAAGACTGCCTCACATTGACATGCTTCCTAGAATAAGACACATGCCTCTGCAGACAGTGGTTCCTAAACTAATGTGATAATATACATTGCGTGTTAGTGAGTCCAGGGAACGTCAGTTCATCCACATGTTACACCCAAACCAGACCGGCCACGTTGCGTGCCCAAGCGTTGCAAAAATACATTGATGTGTATGTCATTTCATCCACACTACTCGCACGCGACAGCGGGCGTTGGCATAGTCAGGCGCTAAAATAGAACTTGGTTTTATTTGAGATGCTTGACGTGTTGCAAGTCCCACCCCTCCCATTTAATCATTGGTTTTCAGTAGCATACAAACCCACCTTTGTATTTGTAAGATGAACGAGGAGAGATTAATAGACACAGTAACTAACTAAAAACAAACAGTTTCACCTTTTATCTGTGGATTAACACTAGAAGCCCTGAGAGCATCATTTTGAGGTCATATGAATTTAATATTTTAATTACTCTGCCATTTTCAAAGTTACACCCGCCCCGTCCTTAACTTTTCCTAAATAAGTCACACTACCTTTGTTAGAATTTCCATAACTAAGCAGTTTTAGGAGGACAGGTCCCCCCTATCCTTCCTTCACCTGACAGTTGGCTGCCATCTGACAATGGCCAATGGAAACTACTGTACACCTAAACTAGATCGAAACTAATTTCACACATAGGCCTATAATAATAGATGTAGGCTAAAAACAAGTTTAAATTGACAATAGTCTGATGGGTGACAATATTATCAATTGCCTTGTGAATTAAGAGATTGCAGTGCAGTATGGGTAATTGACAAAGTGAACAGAGCTCACCAGAAAGCAACTTTTTTTAATATATTTTTTAAAAATCATCCTTCCTGCAGGTACGACATTTTGATTTCATAACCAATTGGAAAGAGCTGGTTAGAATGTTTCTGAAACACATGCTGTACATTTGCCAAACAACTCTTAAAATTAAGGCAAGGGCTCTATTTCAAAATGTAGAATATTATATCTGCTATTCCATGCGATCTATAATTGAGCACTTGCAGCAGTTGAGCCATATCCAGTAAGCACAGACTAGTACCATAATACAAGTTCAAATATGCTGTTCTGTTCATTTGAAATACAATACATTTTTGGATGTTTCTTAAGACCTGCCTTAATTAAATAATAATGCATTTTTTTGTGATGGTGTAATTGTTTTAACATATAGCCTACAGTAACATCAACAAATGAAAAACATTTGTTACCGTATACCTTTATAAACATAACCAAAGGATTATTTTTGCAATAGCATATATGAAATGTATTTATTAGGCTGTTAGAATGCATTGGCTCAGAAGAGGATTGCTCCATGTTAATAGTCAGAGTAGAGAAACACAACATTTTGTACGACTCCGGGTCCAAATTCTACAAGAATCAGCAACAAAAAAGGACCATATGCATTTCAGGTAAAATTACAACCCACCGTTCATCTTCCAGGACATTTAGCTAGCAACATCAAGCTAGCTAAATGTCCATGAATCTTTCATGCGTGTTTTGACATGCTCCCAAATGAATTGGTTCACAGTTGGTTTTGATATTTTAACCTGCGTGTCATCTGGTGTGGATAGAAAATCAACATGTGTGCGATGGGGCATGTGGACGCACGCGCGTTGCAGGTGTAGTCAGCATGTTACTGTGGGAGCCTCTCAGGTATTGACTGTCTCCCAGCCAGGCCTCTGCAACTGAATCTTGCTTTAGAGGTTCCAGGATTCCCTTAACTACAGATCTAGGATCAAACCACTCTACTCCCAGTCCTAACCTTCTCCATAGGAAGATGAAACCATCTGACCCTGTATCAATGGTTAGGGGAAATGTTGGGTTTCTGGGGTTCCTGAAATCTCTGTTGATCAATTTGGGATATTTCTGGTGTTTGAATCACTTTCAGCAGTGTCTTTCTGGCAGGGATTGGCCTCATTCGGATGCGCAAAATTTCTCAATTAATTAACATAATGTTCAATGCATGTCCTTTATTGGCCAAATTAAAATGTGTTCCTATGTAGCATCTGTAGATTAGAGAGGCACAGTCCAAGGGGGGCAGTGCTGTTCAACCAAACCTGTATTCCAGTATTTCGGTGATAAGTCAGAGATATAGCATTACTCTTCCAGGTCCTGTTTGATTGATGTGCTCTGTGTCTAAATGCTTTCCGCTGGGTGACAGAAAAATGAATCTCAACTGATTATATTATTTGTCTTTGTCTCTGCATGAACATTTTACTCTTTGCATGTGCGCACATGTGAGTGTAAAGTGATGGAGTGTTAATGGTTTAGATGTTTATATTGACTGTGTAGTATGTTCGTGTGTGTGTGTGTGTGTCCGTGTGGAGCTTTGCTCAAGGTGCCAGCTGTGTAGACCCAGGAGTCAGGATCGTGCTCAGGGGTTCCAGCTCAGCTTCATCCTCCTGCCAGACTCTCATCTGCAGCCTGATCTTACACACAACCCTCCCTGCTCATAATGACTGTGATGCTTTCAGTTGGTCTGCGTGTTGGATGTTGATAATGTCGTTGTAGTCTTATGAGCCAGGCTTCTAAGCTTCCTGTTTCTGTTCTCAGAGACTTGGCTGGTGAATGAGACTAAGGTCACAGAGAAGCTATAGACACAGAACATCTGTTACTCTTCTATTCTCTGTTATGTTCTGATGTATTTTAGTCTATTGCTTCTATTGTGTTGTCATTTGAGTCCAGTAGATTCCACAAAGTATCGCTCATGAGGAATCTATTTTCAGTGCCTATCTATATATGTATCATTCAGGGATGCAATCATGCCATTATCATAAGTAAAATTGCTTAACAGTGTATCATAGTAGATTTGGTCCTCCTCCCTTTGTCACGGATTCCCCCAGTACTGCTGCTCATTCCATGCATCAGTTCCGGAGGTCTACATCACCGGACTCTAGGCGTCACTGAACTGTCTCATTATGCACACCTGATTCCAATTCCCCTGATTAGTAATTGTATATATGTGCCCTCTGTTCACCATTGTCTTGTCGGTTGTTTTTCCCATGTCCGTTGGTCTTGTGAGTACCTGAGCTTCGTTGTTTCAGCTTTCTTTTTTTTCTTTTCTTTTTTTCCCCACCTTTATTTAACCAGGTAGGCAAGTTGAGAACAAGTTCTCATTTACAATTGCGACCTGGCCAAGATAAAGCAAAGCTGTTCGACACATGCAACAACACAGAGTTACTCATGGAGTAAAACAAACATAAACATAAAAATAAGTCTATATACAATGTGAGCAAATGAGGTGAGATAAGGGAGGTAAAGGCAAAAAAAGGCCATGGTGGCGAAGTAGTTGTCCACATATTCTAAGTCAGAACCGCCCAGAGTAGTGATGCTGGACGGGCGGGCAGGTGCAGGCAGCGATCGGTTGAATAGCATGCATTTAGTTTTACTTGCATTTAAGAGCAGTTGAAGGCCACGGAAGGAGAGTTGTATGGCATTGAAGCTCGTCTGGAGGTTAGTTAACACCGTGTCCAACGAAGGGCCAGAGGTATACAGAATGGTGTTGTCTGCGTAGAGGTGGATCAGAGACTCACCAGCAGCAAGAGCGACATCATTGATGTATACAGAGAAGAGAGTCGGCCCAAGAGTTGAACCCTGTGACACCCCCATAGAGACTGCCAGAGGCCCGGACAACAGGCCCTCCGATTTGACACACTGAACTCTATCAGAGAAGTAGTTGGTGAACCAGGCGAGGCAATTATTTGAGAAACCAAGGCTATCGAGTCTGTCGATGAGGATGTGGTGATTGACAGTCGAAAGCCTTGGCCAGGTCAATGAATACGGCTGCACAGTATTGTTTCTTATCGATGGCGGTTAAGATATCGTTTAGTACCTTGAGCGTGGCTGAGGTGCACCCATGACCAGCTCTGAAACCAGATTGCATAGCGGAGAAGGTGCGGTGGGATTCGAAATGGTTGGTAATCTGTTTGTTGACTTGGTTTTTGAAGACCTTAGAAAGGCAGGGTAGGATAGATATGCTTATTTAAGATGGTGAGGAAGGCATTTAAAAAAATAACCAGGCATCCTTTACTGACGGGATGAGGTCAATATCCTTCCAGGATACCCGGGCCAGGTCGATTAGAAAGGCCTGCTCGCTGAAGTGTTTCAGGGAGCGTTTGACAGTGATGAGTGGAGATCGTTTGACCGCTGACCCATTACGGATGCAGGCAATGAGGCAGTGATCGCTGAGATCTTGGTTGAAAACAGCAGAGGTGTATTTAGAGGGCAAGTTGGTTAGGATGATATCTATGTGGGTGCCCGTGTTTACGGCTTTGGGGTGGTACCTGGTAGGTTCATTGATAGTTTGTGTGAGATTGAGGGCATCAAGCTTAGACTGTAGGATGGCTGGGGTGTTAAGCATGTCCCAGTTTAGGTCACCTAGCAGCACGAGCTCTGAAGATAGATGGGGGGCAATCAGTTCACATATGGTGTCCAGAGCACAGCTGGGGGCAGAGGGTGGTCTATAGCAGGCGGCAACGGTGAGAGACTTGTTTTTAGAGAGGTGGATTTTTAAAAGTAGTAGTTCAAATTGTTTGGGTACAGACCTGGATAGTAGGACAGAACTATGCAGGCTATCTCTGCAGTAGATTGCAATACGGCCCCCTTTGGTCGTCTGAAAATGTTGTAGTTAGGGATGGAGATTTCAGAGTTTTTAGTGGTCTTCCTAAGCCAGGATTCAGACATGGCTAGGACAACCCGGGTTGGCAGAGTGTGCTAAAGCAGTGAATAAAACCAACTTAGGGAGGAGGCTTCTAATGTTAACATGCATGAAACCAAGGCTATTACGGTTACAGAAGTCATCAAAAGAGAGCGCCTGGGGAATAGGAGTGGAGCTAGGCACTGCAGGGCCTGGATTCACTTCTACATCACCAGAGGAACAGAGGAGGAGTAGGATAAGGGTACGGCTAAAAGCTATGAGAATTGGTCTGGAACAGAGAGTAAAAGGAGCAGGTTTCTGGGGGCGATAAAATAGCTTCAAGGTATAATGTACAGACAAGGGTATGGTAGGATGTGAATACAGTGGAGGTAAACCTAGGCATTGAGTGATGATGAGAGAGATATTGTCTCTAGAAACATCATTTAAACCAGGTGATGTCATCGCATGTGTGGGTGGTGTAACTGAAAGGTTGGATAAGGTCGAATGAGCAGGGCTAGAAGCTCTACAGTGAAATAAGCCAATAAACACTAACCAGAACAGCAATGGACAAGGCATATTGACATTAAGGAGAGGCATGCTTAGCCGAGTGATCATAAGGGTCCAGTGAGTAGTGAGGTTGGTTGGGGTCACGGCGATTCAGACAGCTAGCCGGGCCATGGGTAGCAAGCTGGCAGAGGATGGAGGTCTGTTTTTAGCCACCTCGTGCGTTTCCGTCGGTAGATTAGTGGGGTTCCGTGTGGTAGAGGGGACCAATCCAATTGGCAAAATAGATATAGTTAGGTTACGTCGCGACGGAGGGGCCAGTTGGATATCTCCCTCGGGCAGATAACGTCGGTAGTCCAGTCGTGAAGGCCCGGTGGGGCTCCGTATCGGCAGTAAAACGGGTCCGGATAGGTGATTGTAGCCCAGGAGTGGCTGATGGAACTCCTGATCAAGAACCATACCCGGCCAAAACATAGAAATACAAAACATAGAAATAAAGAAACTAGAATGCCCACCCTAGTCCCCCTCCCCCCCAAAGGTGCGGACTCCGGCCGCAAAACCTGACTCTATACGGGAGGGTCCAGGTGGGCATCTATTCATGGCGGCGGCTCCTCCAGCTATAGTACCTCTGGCTCCCCCCACTTTGGTGGCGCCCCTGGTGCGGGGACCCTCGTCGCCGACCCCGGACTGGGGACACTCGCCGCAGGCCCCGGACTGGGGACCGTCGCGTGAGGCACAGGATGCACCGGGCTGTGGGGGAGCACTGGAGATCTGGTGCTTATCCTTGACACCACTCTTCCAGGCTGAATGCCCACTTTAGCACGGCACTTCCAGAGCGCAGGCACAGGTCGAACCGGGCTGTGGGGGAGCACTGGAGATCTGGTGCTCAGAACTTGCACCGCTCCTCTTGGCGGAATGCCCACTCTAGCGTGGCACTTGCGGAGAGCTGGCTCCGAGCGCACCGGGCTGTGCATGCGCACCGGAGACACTGTGTGCTTTCCCGCATAACACGATGCCTGCCCGGTCACTCGCTCCCCGTGGTAAGCACGGGGAGTTGGCTCAGGTCTATAATCTGATTCCGCCAATCTCCCCGTGTGCCCCCTCCCCCAAAAATTGGGGGCTGCCTCTCGTGCCTGCTTCGATGACTTGCCTCCTCATATCGCCGCCGCTCCTCCTTCGCTGCCTTTATTTCCTCCTTTGGACGGCGATATTCCCCATCCTTTGCCCAGGGTCCTTTACCGTCCAGGATTTCCTCCCAAATCCATGAGTCCCCTTTTCCACGCTGCTTGGTCCTTTTGTGGTGGGTAGTTCTGTCACGGACGTCGTCAAGGTGGAAATGACCGGACCAAGGTGCAGCGTAGTCAGCGTACATTTTCTTTTATTTAGAATGTCGCCAACAAAACAAGAAACAAAGAAATTACCGTGAAGCTTACTAGGGCTATAGTGCCACTAACAAAGTCAACTACCCACAAACACCAAAGGAAAAAAAGGCTGCCTAAGTATGATTCCCAATCAGAGACAACGATAGACAGCTGTCCCTGATTGAGAACCATACCCGGCCAAAACATAGAAATACAAAACATAGAAATAAACTAGAATGCCCACCCTAGTCACACCCTGGCCTCACCAAAATAGAGAATAAAAGCCTCTCTATGGACAGGGCGTGACACCGGGACCGACGTAAGCCAATAGTCACTCGGATAGCAGCTAGCTGCAAGATCCAGGTGTAAATGTCCAGAGCTTACGGTAGAAATCCGGGGATATGGAGAGAAAATAGGTCCGGTATGCTCTGGTCTGAGTCGCGTTGTACAAAACTGGCGATAGCTTTTCGAGCTAAAGGATAGCTGATGACCGCCAACCGTGGTTAGCTGAATACTAACGTTAGCCAGTGAACTGGCTAGCTTCTGTTGTGGATTTCAGATTTGAGGTGAATAATACTTTTTCTTTTTTAAATTGGTGAGGCGGGTTGCAGGAGAGTGTTTTGAAGTTGAGTTTTTAGAAGAAAATAAAAAGATATATATAAAAAGATATGCAAAGAAAATATGTAAATATATATATACACGGGACACGACAAGACGAGGACAAAGGACGTCTGACTGCTATGCCATCTTGGAAAGTTCATCTTGGAAAGCTGCGTGTATTGTGTACTCGTTATTGTATTGTGTACTCGGGTCTCGTCCCGTGTATTGTTGTGCACTTGTTATTACGGGTTTCGTCCTGTGTATTTATTAGAGGTTTAACCTCGCTCTTTTGTTTGGGTTTCATCTCTGTGTTTTTGTAATACATTTTTGTTTTGGGCTTCATGCCATGTTGTATTTTTGGGTGGAGTATTAAAACCCCCAATTATGTATTCTTGCGCCTGTCTCCAATCATTTATACAACGTGACACCCTTATGGAACACAGACTAAGGTCCTGAGAGGTTGATGCATATAGATGGACATGTGATTCCTGACTGGCTTTTAGCAAAACCAACTTATTGTGGAAGAAATTCCAAACCTTGGGACTATAAGGTTCTAGCTGACATTTTAGTGAGAAATGAGTTAGTCACATACAATAGATATTTAGATGGTTCTTCATATGTCTGTGAAGTTAGATTTTTGAAAAAGTACATTTTACGTGGAAAAAAAGGAAAAAGTGTCAAGTTCTCTCTGCATAAACCCATTTGAACTTGATGCTAAAACGTTCTATCTTCAATCACAAGCCTAAATAAATACACATGGACCAATCAGAACATACACTACACGTTAAAAAGGTTGGGGTCACTTAGAAATGTCCTTTTTTTCCATGACAACATACATGAAATGAGTTGCAAAATGAATAGGAAATATAGTCAAAATGTTGACAAGGTTATAAATAATGATTTTTAATTTAAATAATAATTGTGTCCTTCAAACTTTGCTTTCGTCAAAGATTCCTCCATTTGCAGCAATTACAGCCTTGCAGACCTTTGGCATTCTAGTTGTCAATTTGTTGAGGTCATCTGAAGAGATTTCACCCCATGATTCCTAAAACACTGGCTTGATGGGCATTTCTTACGTACCATACGGTTAAGCTGCTCCCACAACAGCTCAATAGGGTTGAGATCCGGTGACTGTGCTGGCCACTCTATTATAGACAGAATACCAGCTGACTGCTGCTTCCCTAAATAGTTCTTGCATAGTTTGGAGCTGAGCTTTGGGTGATTGTCCTGTTGTAGGAGGGAATTGGCTCCAATTAAGCGCCGTCCACAGGGAATGGAATGGTGTTGCAAAATGGAGTGATAGCCTTCCTTCGAGATCCCTTTTACCCTGTACAAATCTCCCACTTTACCACCACCAAAGCAGCCCCAGACCATGACATTGCCTCCACCATGCTTGACAGATGGCGTCAAGCACTCCTCCAGCATCTTTTCATTTTTCCTGCGTCTCACGAATGTCCATATTTGTGATCCAAACACCTCGAACGTATATTCGTCTGTTCATAACACTTTTTTCCAATCTTCCTATGTCCAGTGTCTGTGTTCTTTTGCCCATCTTAATCTTGTCTTTTTATTGGCCAGTCTGAGATATGGCTTTTTCTTTGCAACTCTGCCTAGAAGGCCAGCATCCCAGAGTCACCTATTCACTGTTGATGTTGAGACATGTGTTTCACGGGTACTATTTAATGAAGCTGCCAGTTGAGGACTTGTGAGGTGTCTGTTTCTCAAACTAAACACTCTAATGTACTTGTCCTCCTGCTCAGTTGTGCACCAGGGCCTCCCACTCCTCTTTCTATTCTGGTTAGAGACAGTTTGCGCTGTTCTGTGAAGGGAGTAGAACACAGCATTGTACGAGATCTTCAGTTTCTTGGAAATGTCTCGCATGGAATAGCCTTCATTTCTCAGAACAAGATTAGACTGACGAGTTTCAGAAGAAAGTTCTTTGTTTCTGGCCATTTTGAGCCTGTAATCAAAGTCACAAATGCTGATGTTCCATTTACTCAACTAGTCTAAAGAAGGCCAGTTTATTGCTTCTTTAATCAGAAACAACAGTTTTCAGCTGTGCTAACATAATTGCAAAAAGGTTTTCTAATAATCAATTAACCTTTTAAAATAAACTTGGATTAGCTAACACAACGTGCCATTGGAACACAGGAGTGATGGTTGCTGATAATGTGTTTTTCTTTCAAAAACAAGGACATAAAATAAATGATGCTGTCACGTCGTTGTTCAGTGATGACTAATTTATCTAATGACCATAATACATGTCTTAATGTATTTGAGGATGTGTGCTGACTCTCTTGGTAGAATAGTGCTGTTGAATTATGTATTCAAATAGCTACAGTCTTCTTAAAAACTGAACATGTGTAATTCAGAAGTTTCAGATAGAACCTTATGGTTGAACCCAGATTGACATTTCAGAGCCACAAGGTTCCATTTGCGATTGCACCCCCCTAAAAAAAATATTTACAAATGTCTCACGATTTTGATACTCTGCACTTCAGGTACCTTTAAGATGAGGACCTTAATGGGTTATAAAGAAGAATTCACTACAAAACTGTTCTGAGATCTGGGATGTGAAAACTTTGATGCTCAATATCTCAGAATTACAGTATGCTTTGCGCAGATAGAGCCTTGTAGTCCCAAGGTCATGAATTGACTGTGAACTCTGTGAATCTCTAACTGTGGTGTGAAGGCTTAGGCTGGGCACCTTACTGGACAGAATGTTCTCTAGCGTGTTCACTCTCCAGTCACGTACAGATGTAGGATCTTCAGTTGAGCCAGTTTGCTACAGCAGGAACATAATCCTACAGCATCAGGAAATGTGAATTGTTAGGTGGATTATAATTAATGGACATTTTTTGTAGGGGTTGATACATTTTTGGTAAGGGAAAATCATGTCTGACATTTCAAAACAAAGAAGACAAAGAACAAAGAACTTGTTCTCAACTGGCCTACCTGGTGAAAAAAAAATACACACTTCAGAAGCCTTTTTAAACCTTAAATACACAAGTTTTATATGTCCTGCATAGCAGGAAAGTTTTACTGCACCAGCATGATCAAATTAAGATCCTACTTCTGTAGACCTTCTGCACTTCACGTGTGTGAAGAAAGTTATCATAGCCGCCATCATTTATTCAAAGAGCAATTTGGTAGTTGATCTGTGCAATGAATAGCTAATGCTGCAGCTGCTAAAATATCCATCTCCTTTGTGATTTATGGGCCTGTTTTTGGAAGGAGCGGTTTATGTTTTTACTTTTCATATTCGTGAAGGTGATCTGTGGTGCGATTAGGATCCACTTCACATAGGAAGCCATCACTAATTCTTGTTCGATCATAAATGCAAAGACAACACTTGTCTTGTCGATAACGTTATATTGGATTATGATGGAATCAACAGAGATTTTATTCTACCTCTCTCCCCTTCTCTCTCTAACTCTCTTACTCACTCTCTCTCCCCTTCTCTCTCTAACTCTCTCTTACTCTCTCTCCCCTTCTCTCTCTAACTCTCTCTTACTCACTCTCTCTCGCTCTCTCACTCACTCTCTCTCGCTCTCGAACTCTAGCTTTCTCTGACTCTAGCTCTCTCCCCTTCTCTCTCTAACTCTCTCTTACTCACTCTCTCTCGCTCTCGAATTCTAGCTCTCTCTGACTCACTCTCTCCCCTTCTCTCTAACTCTCTCTTACTCACTCTCTCTCGAACTCTAACTCTCTCTTACTCACTCTCTCTCCCATTCTCTCTCTAACTCTCTCTTACTCACTCTCTCTCTCTAACTCTCTCTTACTCACTCTCTCTCGCTCTCTCTCTCTAACTCTCTCTTACTCACTCTCTCTCATTCTCTCTCTCTAACTCTCTCTTATTCACTCTCTCTCGCTCTCGAACTCTAGCTCTCTCTGACTCTAGCTCTCTCCCCTTCTCTCTCTTACTCACTCTCTCGCTCTCGAACTCTAACTCTCTCTTACTCTCTCTCTCTCTCGCTCACTCTCGAACTCTAACTCTCTCTTACTCACTCTCTCTAGCTCTCGAACTCTAACTCTCTCTTACTCACTCTCTCCCCTTCTCTCTCTTACTCACTCTCTCTCGCTCTCTCTAACTCTCTCTCGCTCTCGAAATCTAGCTCTCTCTGACTCACTCTCTCTCTAACTCTCTCTTACTCACTCTCTCTCGCTCTCTCTAACTCTCTCTCGCTCTCAAACTCTATCTCTCTCTCACTCACTCTCTCTCGCTCTCGAACTCTTACTCTCTCTTACTCACTCTCTCTCTCTCGCTCTCTCTCTCTCTAACTCTCTCTTACTCACTCTCTCTCGCTCTCTCTCTCTAACTCTCTCTTACTCACTCTCTCTCGCTCTCTCTCTCTAACTCTCTCTTACTCTCTCTAACTCACTCTCTCTCGCTCTCTCTCTCTAACTCTCTCTTACTCTCACTCTCTCACACTCGAACTCTAACTCTTTCTTACTCACTTTCTCTCTCTCTCTCTCTCTCTCTCTCTCTCTCTCTCTCTAACTCTCGCTTACTCACTCTCTCTCTCTTTCTCTCTCTCTAACTCTCTCTTACTCTCTCGAACTCTCGAACTCTAACTCTCTCTTACTCACTCTCTCTCTCGCTAACTCTCTCTTACTCTCACTCTCTCGCTCTCGCTCTCGAACTCTAGCTCTCTCTCGCTCTCGAACTCTCTCGCACCCTTCCCTCCAATCTTAATTATTGAAGGGAAATAAAAGATTGTCCATAATTAAACGACACTAGACACAGGGAAGCTGAGGCTAAGGGGAATAACTCAGCAACTTGTTAGTAAGGTCATTCACTAAATACTCAGAGGCATGGGATACAGAGGGAATTTCTTCAATAAAATCATTTGGTTTGTGTTTAAGGTCACACACAACCACTCTCCCCCTCTCTCTCACGCACGCACACACACACACACACATACACACACACAATTTGACACAGTCACAATGGTTAGGAAGAGAGTGTTTTTGAGAGGCATTATCCACCCAGTGAGAGACAGACCCACTAGTGGAGGGGGTCATCTGTAACACAATGAAAGAGAGGAGAGGGTCATCTGTAACACAATGAAAGAGGGGGGGTCATCTGTAGCACAATGAAAGAGGGGAGGGGGTCATCTGTAGCACAATGAAAGAGAGGAGGGGGTCATCTGTAACACAATGAAAGAGGGGGGGTCATCTGTAACACAATGAAAGAGAGGAGGGGGTCATCTGTAACACAATGAAAGAGAGGAGAGGGTCATCTGTAACACAATGAAAGAGGGGGGGTCATCTGTAACACAATGAAAGAGAGGAGGGGGTCATCTGTAACACAATGAAAGACGGGGGGTCATCTGTAGCACAATGAAAGAGGGGGAAAAACATACAGATGCATAAACGTGTCTGTATTCATACACGTATGCAAATAGATGCAGGCAGTGGTTTAGTTTTGGTTTTATTAGATTATAAGTTTAAAAAATGTCAGAGAGGGACAGCTCACTTTATGAGTGAGAGGAACAGCTCACTTTATGAGTGAGAGGGACAGCTCACTTTATGAGAGAGAGGGACAGCTCACTTTATGAGTGAGAGGGACAGCTCACTTTATGAGTGAGAGGGACAGCTCACTTTATGAGAGAGAGGGACAGCTCACTTTGAGAGAGAGGGACAGCTCACTTTATGAGTGAGAGGGACAGCTCACTTTATGAGAGAGAGGGACAGCTCACTTTATGAGTGAGAGGGACAGCTCACTTTATGAGTGAGAGGGACAGCTCACTTTATGAGAGAGAGGGACAGCTCACTTTGAGAGAGAGGGACAGCTCACTTTATGAGTGAGAGGGACAGCTCACTTTATGAGAGAGAGGGACAGCTCACTTTACGAGAGAGAGGGACAGCTCACTTTATGAGAGAGAGGGACAGCTCACTTTATGACTGAGAGGGACAGCTCACTTTATGAGAGAGGGACAGCTCACTTTATGAGAGAGAGGGACAGCTCACTTTATGAGTGAGAGGGACAGCTCACTTTATGAGAGAGAGGGACAGCTCACTTTGAGAGAGAGGGACAGCTCACTTTATGAGTGAGAGGGACAGCTCGCTTTTTTGAGTGAGAGGGACAGCTCACTTTATGAGTGAGAGGGACAGCTCACTTTATGAGTGAGAGGGACAGCTCACTTTATGAGTGAGAGGGACAGCTCGCTTTATGAGTGAGAGGAACAGCTCACTTTATGAGTGAGAGGGACAGCTCACTTTATGAGTGAGAGGGACAGCTCACTTTATGAGAGAGAGGGACAGCTCACTTTGAGAGAGAGGGACAGCTCACTTTATGAGTGAGAGGGACAGCTCACTTTATGAGAGAGAGGGACAGCTCACTTTACGAGAGAGAGGGACAGCTCACTTTACGAGAGAGAGGGACAGCTCACTTTATGAGAGAGAGGGACAGCTCACTTTATGACTGAGAGGGACAGCACACTTTATGAGAGAGAGGGACAGCTCACTTTATGAGAGAGAGGGACAGCTCACTTTATGAGTGAGAGGGACAGCTCACTTTATGAGAGAGAGGGACAGCTCACTTTGAGAGAGAGGGACAGCTCACTTTATGAGTGAGAGGGACAGCTCGCTTTATGAGTGAGAGGGACAGCTCACTTTATGAGTGAGAGGGACAGCT
The DNA here is from genome assembly GCF_029448725.1 of Salvelinus fontinalis. Lineage (NCBI taxonomy): Eukaryota > Metazoa > Chordata > Actinopteri > Salmoniformes > Salmonidae > Salvelinus > Salvelinus fontinalis. The sequence continues at coordinate 8,208,148 of NC_074702.1, forward strand.
CACTTTATGAGTGAGAGAGACAGCTCACTTTATGAGTGAGAGGGACAGCTCGCTTTATGAGTGAGAGGAACAGCTCGCTTTATGAGTGAGAGGAACAGCTCGCTGTTACGGCTGTCCTCGCTGACAGAAGGTGTGGACCAAAACGCAGAGTGGTTAGTGTTCATTCTTTTAATGAAAGTGAACAAAACAATACAAAATACAAAAACAACCAACGTGACAAAACCGAAACCGTCCTGTGTGGCCCAAACACTAACACAGGAAACAAACACCCACAAAACCCCAGTGAAACCCTGGCTGCCTTAGTATGACTCTCAATTAGAGACAAACGATACACACCTGTCTCTAATTGAGAATCATACCAGGCCGAACACAAAAACCAACCTAGAAATACAAAACATAGACTGCCCACCCAAAACACACGCCCTGACCAAAAACACATACAAAAACAACATAAAACAGGTCAGGACCGTTACAGAACCCCCCCCTCAAGGTGCGAACGCCGGGCGCACCAGCATAAAGTCCAGGGGAGGGTCTGGGTGGGCAGTTGACCACGGTGGAGGCTCTGGCGGTGGACGAGGTCCCCACCCCACCATAATCAATCCCCGCTTCTTTATCCCCCTCCCAATGACCACCCTCCCACTAACCCCACCTAAATGAAGGGGCAGCACCGGGATAAGGGGCAGCACCGGGATAAGGGGCGGCAGGTCCTGGCTGAGGGACTCCGGCAGGTCCTGGCTGAGGGACTCCGGCAGGTCCTGGCTGAGGGACTCCGGCAGGTCCTGGCTGAGGGACTCCGGCAGGTCCTGGCTGAGGGACTCCGGCAGGTCCTGGCTGAGGGACTCCGGCAGGTCCTGGCTGAGGGACTCCGGCAGGTCCTGGCTGAGGGACTCCGGCAGGTCCTGGCTGAGGGACTCCGGCAGGTCCGGGCGTAGGGACTCCGGCAGGTCCGGGCGTAGGGACTCCGGCAGGTCCGGGCGTAGGGACTCCGGCAGGTCCGGGCGTAGGGACTCCGGCAGGTCCGGGCTGAGGGACTCCGGCAGGTCCGGGCTGAGTGGCAGCTCCGGACTGTAGGGCAGCTCCGGACTGTAGGGCAGCTCCGGACTGTAGGGCAGCTCCGGACTGTAGGGCAGCTCCGGACTGGCGGGCGTCTCTGGCAGCTCCTGACTGGCGGGCGTCTCTGGCAGCTCCTGACTGGCGGGCGTCTCTGGCAGCTCCTGACTGGCGGGCGTCTCTGGCAGCTCCTGACTGGCGGGCGTCTCTGGCAGCTCCTGACTGGCGGGCGTCTCTGGCAGCTCCTGACTGGCGGGCGTCTCTGGCAGCTCCTGACTGGCGGGCGTCTCTGGCAGCTCCTGACTGGCGGGCGTCTCTGGCAGCTCCTGACTGACGGACGGCTCTAGCGGCTCCTGACTGACGGACGGCTCTACTGGCTCGGGACAGACGGGCGGCTCTAATGGCTCGTGGCAGACGGATGACTCAGACGGCGCTGGGCAGACAGATGGCTCAGACGGCACTGGGCAGACAGATGGCTCAGACGGCGCTGGGCAGACAGATGGCTCAGACGGCGCTGGGCAGACAGATGGCTCAGACGGCGCTGGGCAGACGGGCCGTTCAGGCACCGCTGGGCAGACGGCAGACTCTGGCCGGCTGAGACGCACTATAGGCCTGGTGCGTGGTACCGGAACTGGAGGTACCGGGCTGAGGGCACGCACCTCAGGGCGAGTGCGGGGAGAAGGAACAGTGCGTCCAGGGCTCTGGAGACGCACAGGAGGCTTGGTGCGTGGTGCCGGAACTGGAGGCACTGGGCTGGAGACACGCACCATAGGGAGAGTACGTGGAAGAGGAACAGGGCTCTGGAGATGCACTGGAAGCCTGGTGCGTGGTGTAGGCACTGGTGGTACTGAGCTGGGGTGGGAAGGTGGCGCCGGATATACCGGACCGTGAAGGAGGACACGTGCTCTTGAGCACCGAGCCTCCCCAACCCTACCAGGTTGAATGGTCCCCGTAGCCCTGCCAGTGCGGCGAGGTGGAATAGCCCGCACTGGCCTATGCAGGCGAACCGGGGACACCACCTGTAAGGCTGGTGCCATGTACGCCGGCCCGAGGAGACGTACTGGAGACCAGATACGTTGGGCCGGCTTCATGGCACTCGGCTCGATGCCCAACCTAGCCCTCCCAGTGCGGCAAGGTGGAATAGCCCGCACTGGGCTAAGCACGCGTACTGGGGACACCGTGCGCTTTACTGCATAACACGGTGTCTTACCAGTACGACGCCCTCTTACTCCACGGCAAGCCCGGGGAGTTGGCTCAGGTATCCAACCCGGCTTCGCCACACTCCCCTTTAGCCCCCCCCCCCCCCCCAAGAAATTTTTGGGTGAGACTCTCGGGTTTCCGTGCTAGCCGCGTACCTTCATAACTCCGGTTCCTCTCTCCGGATGCCTCTGCTCTCCTAACTGCCTCCAGCTGCTCCCATGGGAGGCGATCCCTTCCAGCCAGGATCTCCTCCCATGTGTAGCAACCCTTGCCGTCCAAAACGTCTTCCCATGTCCATTCCTCCTTCTGTCTCTGCTGCTGTCGCTGCCCTTCTCCACTCCGCTTGGTCCTCTTGTGGTGGGTGTTTCTGTTACGGCTGTCCTCGCTGACAGAAGGTGTGGACCAAAACGCAGAGTGGTTAGTGTTCATTCTTTTAATGAAAGTGAACAAAACAATACAAAATACAAAAACAACCAACGTGACAAAACCGAAACCGTCCTGTGTGGCCCAAACACTAACACAGGAAACAAACACCCACAAAACCCCAGTGAAACCCTGGCTGCCTTAGTATGACTCTCAATTAGAGACAAACGATACACACCTGTCTCTAATTGAGAATCATACCAGGCCGAACACAAAAACCAACCTAGAAATACAAAACATAGACTGCCCACCCAAAACACACGCCCTGACCAAAAACACATACAAAAACAACATAAAACAGGTCAGGACCGTTACACTCGCTTTATGAGTGAGAGGAACAGCTCACTTTATGAGTGAGAGGAACAGCTCACTTTATGAGAGAGAGGGACAGCTCACTTTATGAGAGAGAGGGACAGCTCACTTTATGAGAGAGAGGGACAGCTCACTTTATGAGAGAGAGGGACAGCTCACAGTGAAGAGGGACAAGATGGAGAGAAAGAGATAATGTTATTGTACCACTAACATTTAGAAGGTACAACCTAAGTGTGTTCAGAGACACAGCAGAGGGAATCCTCTCTCTCTCTCTCTCTCTATTCCTCTCACTCTCTCTCTCTGCCTCTTTCTTCCTATCTCCCTCTCTCTTTCTTCCTATCTCCCTCTCTTCCTCTCCCTCTTTCTTCCTCTCGCTCTCTATCTCTCCCTCTCTCCCTCTTTCTTCCTATCTCCCTCTCTTCCTCTCCCTCTCCCCCCTCTTTCTTCCTCTCCCTCTCTTCCTCTCCCCCTCTCTCTCCCTCTTTCTTCCTCTCTCTCTCTCTCTCTCTCGTACTCTCTTTCTCTGTCTGTCTTACTCTCTCTCTCTTTTGAGGCAGTTCTCAGTTTTAGGTCTCACAATCCCAACAGGATGTAACCTATTTTGATCAGGGTGCCATATTGCATATTAATCAAATATTATTGCCTCTAGACGCGCTGCATTATATTGGCTAAATTATGTTTGCTAAATTATGCGTGCCCCTTTATTGTTCTTCACATTTTTCTGTTTTTTTTAAGCACTACACACTGGGATTACATCTTGTCCTCTGCTGAGTGTGTGTGTGTGGCAGACTGTCGCTGTGGTTACACACATGATGGTTGTTGATACAGCGCTTATACATTTTACTGCTTGAAGTGCAACGTGTATACCTACTTCAAATATTACATTTTTCTTACAATCTCTCTCAGTCCCTCTCTGTCCCTCTCTCTCTCTTTCTCTCGAATGTAATGTAATAAATATAAAAATATAAATATGGAAAATTAAACTATAACTAACTTATAACTAAATAACGGTCATCTTCACCATTACATCAGTACTACAACTACTATCATCATTACCACTACTACCACCACCACCATCACTAAACTGCTATCATTACCATTACCACCCATACCACTACTATTTGGAATGATAAACAACAATAATAATAGTAATAACAATAACAGTAATAATAAGTAAGTTACTGCTTACTATGCAGATGTTATTATTCAGTGTCCCTCAGGCTATGGCAGGCAAATACATATTTGGCTGCAAGAGGAGCCATTGCTCCTTCGCCCATGAGTATTTTTAGTTTTTCCTCTGGGTTTAATAAGTTAAAATTTGGAATAAATGTAGTCATTTCTGTGAGTAATGAATCTCTTGGTGAGGAATATATATCACAGTAAAGGAGAAAGTGCATCTCTGTTTCTACCTCCCCTGTCAGGCAGTGACCACATCCTCTTTGTGTAGTCATGTCTTTTTATGTCTGCCGGTTTCTATTGCCAATCGGTGGTCACTCAGCCTGTACTTGGTAAGGATCTGTCTCTGCTTTGTATCTCTGACAGAGTAGAGATATTCAGTCAATTCATATTCTCTGTTTAGGGTCAGATAGCAATTTAGTCGGCTTTGGGATTTTGTTTCGTTTTTCCAATGTTGTATATATGAGTCCTTTGATTGGTTCATGATTTTGTTTATTGGAATTCTTTCTTTTGAAGCAGTGCTGGTGTCAGCTTGGTTGGTGAGGTCCAACACCAGCTGACAGAGGGCTCGTTTCTGGGCTCAGCTCTTGGGTTTGAAGTGCTTTAAATTGCAGACTCGATTTTGGACTTGAATTTAGATGTAGCCAACATTTTAATGATCTTTTCTGTATTTTCATTATTACTGGAAAGCGGCCCAATTCTGCCCTACGTGCATTAGTTGGTGTATTTCTCTGGACTTGTAGGATTTTCCGACAGAATTCTGCATGTAGGGCTTCAATTGGATGTTTGTCCCACATTTTAAAGTCCAGTTTATTGAGTGGCCCCCAAACCTCACTTCCGTAAAGAGCTATTGGTAGGATTACACTGTCAAATATTTTGGTCCAAATTCTAATTTGGGATGTTGATTTTGAATAATTTCATTTTTATTGCATATAATGCTCTGCGGGCTTTTTCTTTGAGTGCATTCACTGCCCTATTAAAGTTTCCTGATGCAGATATGGTCAGACCAAGTTAGGTGTAATTTTTTGTGTGTTCAATGATGGTGTTGTTCAGGGTGAATTTATATTTGTGTTTCTGACATCTGTTTTGTTTTTGGAAAATCATGATTTTAGTTTTTGGGAAATTTACTGGCAGGGCCCAATTATGGCACTATTGCTCTAGAATATTAATGTTCTGTTGAAGACCTTCTTTGGTTGGTGATAGAAGTACCAAGTCATCAGCATATAGCAGGTATTTCACCTCTGTGTCAAATAGTGTGAGTCCTGGGGCTGGAGAATGGTCCAACATGTCTGCTAATTCATTGATATAAATGTTGAAAAGATTTGGACTCAAACTACAGCCTTGTCTCACACCTCGACATTGTGAAAAGAATTCTGTTCTTTGGTTTTTGATTTTTATTGCACACTTGTTTTCTGTGTACATACATTTTATTAAGTCATACACCTTACCACCAAGCCCACTTTGTAGAATTTTGTAGAATAGCCCTTCGTGCCAAATATAATCAAATGCTTTTTTAAAGTCAATAAAGCAAGCAAAGATTTTGCCCTCTTTTTTTTGGTGGACGTGTTTATTAATTTATTAATGTGTGTGTAAGGTGTATATATGGTCAGTAGTGCGATGGTTAGAGAGAAAGCCAATTTGACATTTAGTTATTACATTTTTTTCTTGAAGAAAGGTTTGAATTCTTGAATTCAAAATGCTACAGAAAACCTTTCCCTGTTTACACAATACTGTTTACACAAATTCCTCTCTAATTATTGGGGTCTGATTTGTCTCCACTTTTGTGGATAGGGGAGATGAGCCCTTGGTTACAGACATCAGGGAAGCAGCCAGAAGTTAACACCATGTTGAACAATTTAAGCACAGCATTTTGCAACTCAGGTGTGCTGTTTTTCAGCATTTCATTTCTGATGTTTTCTAGACCACAAGCCTTCTTTGATTTAATAGATTTGAGCTTTTCATTTAGTTCTTGTTGGGTTATTGGGTAATCTAATGGATTTTGGTTGTTTTTAATGACTGATTCTAGGATGTTCAATTTTTCTTTCATTTCTAATTGGTTCTGTTTTAAGTCTTTTTGTGGGATGTTTTTGTATAGATTATCAAAATAAGTTTTCTGTAAAGGTTGTCAATGTCGTTCTCCTCCTCAGACGAGGAGGAGCATGGATCGGACCAAGATGCGGATTGGTAATTGTACATGTTTAATGTAAAACACAAGAAAACACTACAAAATACAAAACAACAAACGTGACTAACCTCAAACAGTCCTGTGTGGCCCAAACACTAACACAGGAAACAAACACCCACAAAACCCCAGTGAAACCCTGGCTGCCTTAGTATGACTCTCAATTAGAGACAAACGATACACACCTGTCTCTAATTGAGAATCATACCAGGCCGAACACAAAACCCAACATAGAAATACAAAACATAGACTACCCACCCAACACTCACGCCCTGACCAATAAAGACATACAAAACAAGAGAAAACAGGTCAGGAACGTGACAGAACCCCCCCCTTAAGGTGCGAACTCCGGGCGCACCAGCACAAAGTCTAGGGGAGGGTCTGGGTGGGCGTCTGTCCACGGTGGCGGCTCTGGCGGTGGACGAGGTCCCCACCCCACCATAATCAATCCCCGCTTCTTTATCCCCCTCCCAATGACCACCCTCCCACTAACCCCACCTAAATGAAGGGGCAGCACCGGGATAAGGGGCAGCACCGGGATAAGGGGCAGCACCGGGATAAGGGGCGGCAGGTCCTGGCTGAGGGACTCCGGCAGGTCCTGGCTGAGGGACTCCGGCAGGTCCTGGCTGAGGGACTCCGGCAGGTCCTGGCTGAGGGACTCCGGCAGGTCCTGGCTGAGGGACTCCGGCAGGTCCGGGCGTAGGGACTCCGGCAGGTCCGGGCTGAGTGGCAGCTCCGGACTGTAGGGCAGCTCCGGACTGTAGGGCAGCTCCGGACTGTAGGGCAGCTCCGGACTGTCGGACGTCTCTGGCAGCTCCTGACTGGCGGGCGTCTCTGGCAGCTCCTGACTGGCGGGCGTCTCTGGCAGCTCCTGACTGGCGGGCGTCTCTGGCAGCTCCTGACTGGCGGGCGTCTCTGGCAGCTCCTGACTGGCGGGCGTCTCTGGCGGCTCCTGACTGGCGGGCGTCTCTGGCGGCTCCTGACTGACGGACGGCTCTAGCGGCTCGTGGCAGACGGACGGCTCTACTGGCTCGTGGCAGACGGATGACTCAGATGGCGCTGGGCAGACAGATGGCTCAGACGGCGCTGGGCAGACAGATGGCTCAGACGGCGCTGGGCAGACAGATGGCTCAGACGGCGCTGGGCAGACAGATGGCTCAGACGGCGCTGGGCAGACAGATGGCTCAGACGGCGCTGGGCAGACAGATGGCTCAGACGGCGCTGGGCAGACGGGCAGTTCAGGCACCGCTGGGCAGACGGGCCGTTCAGGCACCGCTGGGCAGACGGCAGACTCTGGCCGGCTGAGACGCACTATAGGCCTGATGCGTGGTACCGGAACTGGAGGTACCGGGCTGAGGGCACGCACCTCAGGGCGAGTGCGGGGAACAGGAACAGGGCACACTGGACTCTCGTGGCGCACTCTAGGCCTGGTGCGTGGTACCGGAACTGGAGGTACCGGGCTGAGGGCACGCACCTCAGGGCGAGTGCGGGGAGAAGGAACAGTGCGTCCAGGGCTCTGGAGACGCACAGGAGGCTTGGTGCGTGGTGCCGGAACTGGAGGCACTGGGCTGGAGACACGCACCATAGGGAGAGTGCGTGGAAGAGGAACAGGGCTCTGGAGATGCACTGGAAGCCTGGTGCGTGGTGTAGGCACTGGTGGTACTGAGCTGGGGTGGGAAGGTGGCGCCGGATATACCGGACCGTGAAGGAGGACACGTGCTCTTGAGCACCGAGCCTCCCCAACCTTACCAGGTTGAATGGTCCCCGTAGCCCTGCCAGTGCGGCGAGGTGGAATAGCCCGCACTGGGCTATGCAGGCGAACCGGGGACACCACCTGTAAGGCTGGTGCCATGTACGCCGGCCCGAGGAGACGTACTGGAGACCAGATACGTTGGGCCGGCTTCATGGCACTCGGCTCGATGCCCAACCTAGCCCTCCCAGTGCGGCAAGGTGGAATAGCCCGCACTGGGCTAAGCACGCGTACTGGGGACACCGTGCGCTTTACCGCATAACACGGTGTCTGACCAGTACGACGCCCTCTTACTCCACGGCAAGCCCGGGGAGTTGGCTCAGGTATCCAACCCGGCTTCGCCACACTCCCCTTTAGCCCCCCCCCCCAAGAAATTTTTGGGTGAGCCTCTCGGGCCTCCAGCCTCTCATACGTGCTGCCTCCTCAATCCACCGCTCCTGGGCTGTGGCTGCCTTCTTCTCCTCCCGCGAGCGGCGATTCACACCAAACTTAGCCCAGGGTTCTTCTCCGTTGAATATTTGTTCCCAACTCCATTCCTCTTCTCTCCATTGCTTTAGTTCCTTTCCTCCGGCTCCAATCCGCTTGGTCCTGTTGTGGTGGGTGTTTCTGTAAAGGTTGTCAATGTCGTTCTCCTCCTCAGACGAGGAGGAGCATGGATCGGACCAAGATGCGGATTGGTAATTGTACATGTTTAATGTAAAACACAAGAAAACACTACAAAATACAAAACAACAAACGTGACTAACCTCAAACAGTCCTGTGTGGCCCAAACACTAACACAGGAAACAAACACCCACAAAACCCCAGTGAAACCCTGGCTGCCTTAGTATGACTCTCAATTAGAGACAAACGATACACACCTGTCTCTAATTGAGAATCATACCAGGCCGAACACAAAACCCAACATAGAAATACAAAACATAGACTACCCACCCAACACTCACGCCCTGACCAATAAAGACATACAAAACAAGAGAAAACAGGTCAGGAACGTGACATTTTCCAAATTCCTACATCTTGTATGGCTAATTATTGTGGCTTTGTTGTGCTTAAATTGTTCCACATGTCCCAGAACTGATTTTGGTCAATTGCGTTTTCAATTTCATCAAGTGTCTTGTTGGTATAATTCAGTTTCTTGCGTTTCAGTGTATGTTTATACTGTTTCAGAGTTTCAAAGTATTCATATCGTAGCTCTGGGTTGTTTTGCTGCTTATGTTTTTTGTTTGACATTTGTCTTAGGTGTTTTCTAATTGTTTTACATTCATTATCAAACCATTTGCCAGAAACATTTTGTTTTTTGTTTCTGATGTTGCATTTCTTTGGTTTGCTCAAATTTGCTTTCGATGCTGCTTTTTGGAATATGCAGTTGATGTTTAGAGTAGCCGAATTGACACCATCTTTATTGTTTTGGTATTGTGAGTTATTGAAAAACTGTATAGAGTTCATCATTTCTTTTGAGTTCAATGTTTCAATGAATCTCTCTGCACTGTTTGGAGCCCATCTGTATGATTGGTTTATGTTGAAGATTTTATTGGGCAGTTTTTTTGAATGAATATTGTCGGTTAATTTCTTCAGAAACACGTTGATCTGACTGTGATCTGACAATGGTGTCTGTGGTCTGACAGTGAATGCACTTATGGAGGAGGGGTCAATGTCCGTGATGGCATAATCGACTACACTTGTCCCAAGAGCTGAGCAGTAAGTAAACTGACCTAAAGAGTCGCCTCTGATTCTACCATTAAGCATGTACAGGCCTAAGGCTCGACAGAGATGCACTAACTCCTTCCCATTTTTGTTCAGTATTTGGTCAGGACTGTTTCTATTATTTATAATAGGGCTACTGTACAAGGAGGGGTGACCAAATATGTGGTGGTTACCTCCCGCATCAGTGTAGCCAGGCTCAGAACCTGTTCTTGCATTGAAATCTCCACAAAGAAGCACTTTACCCTCTGCCTGAAATGTAATGATTTCTGTATGAAGATTGTCAAAAAACTGATCATCATAATATGGTGAATCTGAAGGAGGAGCATAAGCTGCACATATGTACACGTCATTATCACAATAGATTGTACCTTTGTTAAGTTTTAGCCAAATGTGACTGGTACCTTTTTTCATTTCATTCAGTGCCAAGTCCTGCTTATGCCAAATGATGATTCCACCTGAGTCTCGGCCCCGTTTAACATTTTTATGTTTGATTGATGGTAGTAAACTTTCTCTATAGCCTGAGGGACACTGAGTATCTATGTCTCCACGACACCATGTTTCCAGTAGGATTATGATGTCCTGTCCCTCTCTGTCTGTCTCTGTGTCTCTCTCTCTCTCTCTCTCTCTCTCTCTCTCTCTCTCTCTCTGTGTCTCTCTCTCTCTGTCACTCTCTCTCTTTGTCCCTCTCTCACTTTGTCCCTCTCTCTCTCTCTCGCTCTCTCTCTCTCTCTGTCCCTCTCTTTCAAATTCAAATTCAAGCTTCTTTATTGGCATGAAAAACATTGGGTCAATATTGCCAAACAATTATAAACAATAACAAATAATAATATAAAATGGCAGTAAATAATAATACAAAATTAAATACAAAAATAATAACAATAAATTGGTAACAGTCAATAGTAGAATGTAATGTAATAAATATAAACATCTAAATATGGAAAATTAAACTATAACTAACTTATAACTAAATAACGGTCATTTTCACCATTACATCAGTACTACAATTACTATCATCATTACTACAACCACCACCATCACTAAACTGCTATCATTATCATTACCACCCATACCACTACTATTTAGAATGATAAACAACAATAATAATAGTAATAACAATAACAGTAATAACAATAACTGTAATAATAAGTAAGTTACTGCTCTCTCTCTGTCCCTCTCTCTCTCTGTCTCTCTCTCAGTCCCTCTTTGTCTCTGTCTGTCTCTCTCTCTCTCTCTCTCTCTCTCTCTCTCTCTCTCTCTCTCTCTCTCTCTCTCTCTCTCTCTCTGTCCCTCTCTCGCTCTCTGTCCCTCTCTCTCTCTCTCTCTGTCCCTCTCTCTCTCTCTCTGTCCCTTTCTTTCTCTCTCTCTTTCCCTTTCTTTCTCTCTCTCTCTCCCTATGTCTCTCTCTCTCTCTCTCTGTCCCTCTCTCTCTCTCTGTCCCTTTCTCTGTCTCTCTCTCTCTCTCTCTCTCTCTCTCTCTCTCTCTCTCTCTCTCTCTCTCTCTCTCTCTCTCTCTCTCTCTCTGTCTCTCTCTGTCTCTCTCTCTCTCTGTCCTCTCTCTCTCTCTGTCTCTCTCTCTCTCTGTCTCTCTCTCTCTGTCTCTCTCTCTCTGTCCCTCTCTCTCTCTCTGTCTCTCTCTATCTGTCCTTCTCTCTATCTGTCCCTCTCTCTCAGTCCCTCTCTCTATCTGTCCCTCTCTCTCTCGCTCTGTCTCTCTCTCTCTCTGTCTCAGTCCCTCTCCCTCTCTCAGTCCCGTTTAATTAAATGTAATTTGCTTTATTGGCATGATGTAACAATGTACATATTACCAAAACTTACTTTGGATATTTACAATATTAAGAAAAAAATAAGAAAAAAATTGTCAACGGGACAACAGTAACAATAATAACCAAGGGTCAAAATAACCATACATTGAACAATAACAATAAGCATACAATAGAAGACATGCAGGTTGATTGGTCTGTCAGACACTGTCCCTCATCTTATGGCAGGCAGCAATGTAGTGCCAACCCACAGCTATCTGCGTCCTTCCCCAACAGGGCGGGTAGCCTATTCTCATCAGAGAGGTCTTTGAAAACTTGCTCTCTCAGTCCCTTTCTCCGTCCAAATGTGTTATTTCTAGCTCTATATTCAGATGCACCATTTGTATTCTATTCTATGTTATACTGGTATGAGAGTGGACTTGATAGTTTTTAGTGTTTTAGTTTTCTGTTATTTGTGTTTTTACAACATGACTTTATAACGTGACTATTCTGAGATGATGTAACGGTTGTCCTCCTCCTCTTCGTCCGAAGAGGAAGAGTAGGGATTGGACCAAAGCGCAGCATGAAAGTTTGACATAACGAATTTATTAAAGAAAAGACGAAACACGATAAACACTTGAAAGGATTATCAAAATAACAAAACGACGTAGACAGACCTGAACATGGAACTTACATAAATACACGAACGACTCACGAACAGGAACAGACTACATACACGAACGACAAAACGAAACAGTCCCGTGTGGTGCACATACACAGACACAGGAGACAACCACCCACAAACAAACAGTGTGAACAGCCTACCTATATATGATTCTCAATCAGAGGAAACGTCAAACACCTGTCTCTGATTGAGAACCATATAAGGCTAATTTCCAATGATCTAAACATAGAAACACAAAACATAGAATGCCCACCCCAACTCACGCCCTGACCAACTAAACACATACAAAAATAACAGAAAACAGGTCAGGAACGTGACAGATGATCACAGTTTTTAGATAAACATGCTTCATAACTGCACAGCTGTAAACAACTAATGTTATCATTCTCCTTTTTCTTCTTGTCTTTCTTTGGCGGTAGCCCAACTACCATGTCCTCCTCAGTGACTGCTTCCTGTGAATAAGAGGACCAGAGTGAGAGCGTCCAATCACAATCAAGAGCCCCCACCAGCACATCTTTCCAGTGAGAGAGAGAGAAAGAGATAGAGGCCAAAGAGAGAGAGAGAGAAAAGGAGTGCAGGAAGGAGAGGGGGAGAGAGTGAGAACAGTCGATGGATGCTGTCCGGATTGAGGGGACAGTGCATTCTTCATTAACGAGGAAAAGAAAGATTTCAAAATGGAGTCGAAGGATAGAAACTCGGCGGCAGGTAAGTCTTACCTCAGCTGATGTAAATGTATACCTTGGTAACGCAATGGGGTCCCACTTTACATCAAGTGGCACTATAATCAATGTATTTACGTGGTTATTACATAGGCAGGTACAGTGTAATTACATTGCAGGTACACTTTGTTAATAGTACTTACAACACTTATACCCGAGTGCGTTTTGTACAATTTCTAAAATTTGCAAATGACGTCACAATGGAGGTAAATGTGTAATCTAGAACAGCAGTTCTAGCCTAGGGTGAGAAGAAGCCAAATAAAATACACACGTTCAGATGTTATCGCAGGTGTAGCGAAATGCTTATGTTCCTAGCTCCAACAGTGCAGTAATACCTAACAATACAAAACAATACAGGCAAATCCCATAAATGTAAAGAAAGGAATGAAGAAATATGGGAATATTAGAACGAGCAATGTCAGAGTCCGGAATATAAAAATATATGTATATGATGGTGTGTATAGACATTATAGACACTATATGAATAGAAAAGGTGTGTACAGCAGTAGTTGTATAGGATGAGCCTTGACTAGAATACAGAATACAGAATATACATATGAAGTGGCTGAAACAGTATGTAAACATGATTAACGTGACCAGTGTTCAATCACTATGTACATGGGGCAGCAGACTCTAAGGTGCAGGGTAGAGTACCGGGTGGTAGCCGGCTAGTAACAGTGACTATGTACATAGGGCAGCAGCCTCTAAGGTGCAGAGTAGAGTACCGGGTGGTAGCCGGCTAGTAACAGTGACTATGTACATGGGGCAGCAGCCTCTAAGGTGCAGGGTAGAGTACCGGGTGGTAGCCGGCTAGTAACAGTGACTATGTACATGGGGCAGCAGCCTCTAAGGTGCAGGGTAGAGTACCGGGTGGTAGCCGGCTAGTAACAGTGACTATGTACATGGGGCAGCAGCCTCTAAGGTGCAGGGTAGAGTACCGGGTGGTAGCCGGCTAGTAACAGTGACTATGTACATGGGGCAGCAGCCTCTAAGGTGCAGAGTAGAGTAACGGGTGGTAGCCGGCTAGTAACAGTGACTATGTACATGGGGCAGCAGCCTCTAAGGTGCAGGGTAGAGTACCGGGTGGTAGCCGGCTAGTAACAGTGACCAGGGCAGGGTGCTGGGCAGAGGCCTATGTAACCATCATGTAAATGCACAGGTTTTAGCACCACTTCATGTACAAGGGGACCAGAGGGGTATACTATGGTGATGTTGGAGGTAAGAAGAGGATAGGATACTGTATAGGCTTGATTGTATAAGCCTAAATGGTTGATTGATTGATTTTCGACAATGAACACAGAATGTACTGTTGAGCTTTGTAACTGTATGTGCTGATGTTGCTGCTGTGTTTCGTTTCTGCGCTATGATTATGTATATTAAGTTTGTGTGTGTGTGTGTGTGTGTGTGTGTGTGTGTGTGTGTGTGTGTGTGTGTGTGTGTGTGTGTGTGTGTGTGTGTGTGTGTGTGTGTGTGTGTGTGTGTGTGTGTGTGCGTTCTGTCTCATCGAGTGTGTTGTGTATTCTGCGCTAGCCCTGTCTATGCTGATTATGTGAGGGAGAGAGTGGTCATGAATGGTCATGAATATGGAGCACATTGAGATTCTCAGTGTAATTTGTTGTGTTCACCATCAATTCCTTCCCGTTAAGACGAGTCAGCAGTGTCGTCCAACCCCCCTTCCAAGGACACTTCATATAACCACTTATACACCTCATCTCTCTGCCTCTTTCTCTCTCTCTGCATCTCTCTCTCTCTCTGCTGCTTTCTCTCTCTCTGCATCTCTTTCTCTTTCTCTCTCTCTCTACATCTCTCTCTGCCTCTTTCTCTCTCTGCCTCTTTCTGTCTCTCTCTTTCTCTCTCTCTGCCTCTTTCTCGCCCTCTTTCTCTCTCTCTGCATCTCTTTCTGCCTCTTTCTCTCTCTTCTCTCCCTCTCTGCCTCTTTCTCCCTCTCTCTTTCTCTCCCTCTTCCTCTTTCTCTCTCTGCCTCTTTCTCTCTCTCCTCCCTCTCCCTCATCTCTCCCCTTTCTCCCTCTTTCTATCTCATCTGTTGATCTCTTGTCTCTACTGCACTTCTCACTTTTCTTCTTCCTTGTCCCTCCCCTCTCTCCCTCTCTCTCTCCTCCTCTGCCCTCCTCTACTTCTCATCCCTCCCCTCCCTCTCTCTCTCTCCTCCTCTACTTCTCATCCCTCCCCTCCCTCTCTCTCCTCCTCCTCTGCCCTCCTCTCTAGGGATGGTTTGTGAGAAGGGGATCCAGATCCTCCTCACCACCGTGGGGGCCTTTGCAGCCTTCTGCCTGATGACGGTTTCTATAGGGACGGACTACTGGCTGTACTCCCGCGCCTCCATCTGCAACAGCACCCGCAACCACTCAGACGACCCCCACAACAAGGACAAGAAGGACCCCGGAGCCCTCACCCACTCTGGCCTCTGGAGGATCTGCTGCCTGGAAGGTAGGCTACTGAAATGCTACTGACACACCATCTTGGATATGTGGTTGGAGTGGGAGAGGATGGATAGAGGGTAGACGGAAGCGTATGTGTGTGTGTGTGTGTGATGTTGGAGGGGATTAGTTAGGACTGTTTCCATTTGAGCCTTTTGTCCTAATTTCCATTCTAGATTTAAAGGTACACTATGCAGAAATCACTCTGCCATTTCCTGGTTGCTAAAATTATAATAGTTTGCCTAATTTCAATTTATGTGACAAAACAAGCAGGTATAGTGTAGAGAATCATTGTACCATCTAATCCCCAGTGAAATATATTTTCCATAACCCAAAAATATTGTATTTTCAGCTGTTTGAAGCTGGTGTACAAAACCAAAAGTAAAAGACGCAAAAACAAAACTGAAGAACGGGGAGGATAGAAACAGCACATATAGAACAGCTCTACCACTACTTACTTTACTGACTTTATTGTCCCCATGGGGAAATTTTGTTGCAGTGTCATGTACATGTTTAAAGTGGCGTTTAAATACAAAACAAATTGGCAATACAACTTTCATAACAGTTACATACCGATAAAAAGAGACTAGCCTGCTGGCCTTACTGGGTGGATAGGAACATTAGCCAAAGCTATTTAGGAGGGATATCACACCTGACACAAGTTATTGTCTAGTTCTGTTTTTCCTGCCGAGGGGTGCCCTATACCTGCGCCAGAGGGGAGTGATACAAAGTCTGGGTACAGGGGGTGGCTTTGGTCTAAAATGATTTTAAACATGCTTTCAATGAGAATGACAGATCGATAACTCGCATTTCTATGTTAATTTGGTTGTGTCACCCAAAATGTGACATATTTAAATTTTTATGAGATTAGATACTATAAATACTATGTATAATATATTGAATGTAATAGTTGGTTATATTGGTAATAGTTGGTAATAGCTGGTAATAGCTGGTAATAACTGTAATAGCTAGTAATAGGTGTAATATAGGTAATAGGTGGTAATAGGTGGTAATAGCTGGTAATAGTTGGCAATAGTTGGTAATAGCTCGTAATAGTTGGTAATAGCTGGTAATAGCTAGTAATAGGTGTAATATAGGTAATAGTTGGTAATAGCTGGTAATAGTTGGTAATAGTTGGTAATAGCTGATGATAGTTGGTAATTGCTGGTAATAGTTGGTAATAGTTGGCAATAGCTGGTAATAGCTGGTGATAGTTGGTAATAGTTGGTAATAGCTGGTAATAGCTGGTAATAGTTGGTAATAGTTGGTAATAGCTGGTAATAGCTGGTGATAGTTGGTAATAGCTGGTGATAGTTGGTAATAGCTGGTAATAGTTGGTAATAGCTGGTAATAGCTGGTAATATCTGGTGATAGTTGATAATAGCTGGTGATAGTTGGTAATAGCTGGTGATAGCTGGTAATAGCTGGTAATAGCTGGTGATAGTTGGTAATAGTTGGTAATAGCTGGTAATAGTTGATAATAGTTGGCAATAGCTGGTAATAGCTGGTGATAGAGTTGGTAATAGCTGGTGATAGTTGGTAAAGCTGGTAAAAGTTGATAATAGTTGGTAATAGTTGATAATAGCTGGTGATAGTTGATAATAGCTGGTAATAGCTGGTAATAGTTGGTAATAGCTGGTAATAGTTGGTAATAGCTGGTAATAGTTGATAATAGTTGGTAATAGTTGATAATAGCTGGTGATAGTTGGTAATAGCTGGTAATAGCTGGTAATAGTTGGTAATAGCTGGTAATAGCTGGTGATAGTTGGTAATAGTTGGTAATAGCTGGTAATAGCTGGTAATAGTTGATAATAGTTGGCAATAGCTGGTAATAGCTGGTGATAGAGTTGGTAATAGCTGGTGATAGTTGGTAATAGCTGATAAACGTTGATAATAGTTGGTAATAGTTGATAATAGCTGGTGATAGTTGATAATAGCTGGTGATAGCTGGTAATAGTTGGTAATAGCTGGTAATAGTTGGTAATAGCTGGTAATAGTTGATAATAGTTGGTAATAGTTGATAATAGCTGGTGATAGTTGGTAATAGCTGGTAATAGCTGGTCATAGTTGGTCATAGTTGGTAATAGTTGATAATAGCTGGTAATAGTTGATAATAGTTGGTAATAGCTGGTGATAGTTGTTAATAGCTGGTAATAACTAGTAATAGGTGTAATAGTTGGTAATAGTTGGTGATAGCTGGTGATAGTTGGTAATAGTTGGTGATAGTTAGTAATAGTTGGTAATAGCTGATAATAGTTGGTAATAGCTGGTAATAGCTGGTGATAGTTGGTAATAGCTGGTAATCATGGAAAATAGTTGTTAATAGTTGATAATAGCTGGTGATAGTTGGTAATAGCTGGTGATAGCTGGTGATAGTTGGTAATAGTTGGTAATAGTTGGTAATAGCTGGTGATAGTTGGTAATAGCTGGTAATAGTTGGTAATAGCTGGTAATAGCTAGTAACAGGTGTAATATAGGTAATAGTTGGTAATAGCTGGTAATAGTTGGTAATAGTTGGTAATAGCTTATGATAGTTGGTAATAGCTGGAAATAGTTGGTAATAGTTGGTAATAGTTGGTAATAGCTGGTAATAGCTGGTGATAGTTGGTAATAGCTGGTGATAGTTGGTAATAGCTGGTAATAGCTGGTAATAGTTGGTAATAGCTGGTAATAGCTGGTAATAGCTGGTAATAGTTGGTAATAGCTGGTAATAGTTGGTAATAGCTGGTGATAGTTGGTAATAGCTGGTGATAGTTGGTAATCGCTGGTGATAGTTGGTAATAGCTGGTAATAGTTGGTAATCGCTGGTGATAGTTGGTAATAGCTGGTAATAGCTGGTAATCGCTGGTAATAGTTGGTAATAGCTGGTGATAGTTGGTAATAGCTGGTAATAGTTGGTAATAGCTGGTGATAGTTGGTAATAGCTGGTGATAGTTGGTAATAGCTGGTGATAGTTGGTAATAGCTGGTGATAGTTGGTAATAGCTGGTAATAGCTGGTATGGTCAAAGTAAGGACTGTGGCCATTTTGGATCTGATGCAATACCAGTGCAGACCTCATGTCTGTGTCCTAATGCACTACCTGTAGTGTTGCTGTCTTGTGAGATGGAAAGGAATAAGGACTGAATGGAATGGAGGTTCCATTACAGGGAAGCTCAGAGTTGATGTTGTGCAGTGTTTCTTGTCAGATGAGAGTGAATGGATGGTATGGTTACCATATGTTTCAGTGGAATTATGTAGTCAGCAGTGCTGCCGGAAAGGTCATTATAATGTGAAGCAATGCACATGCTGAGTTTATGAGCTCCTTGGAAAATCTGGAACTTGTAAATGCTGGAAGAGGAAACTCTTTCCTAGACTTTCCCAGTGGACTGATGTTTCTGTTTAATGATTTCCAAGGAGCATCAAATCAGTTGTTATTGGTCACATACACGTGTTTAGCAGATTTTATTGCGGGTGTAGTGAAATGCTTTTGCTTCTAGTTCCGACAATGCAGCAAGAGCAGTGCTGCAGAGCAGCTTACTGATCATTGTACTTGTACATAGCCCATCTGTAAATAGCCCACCCAACTACCTCATCCCCATATTGTTATTTATTTTGTTGCTCCTTTGCACCCCAGTATCTCTACTTGCACATTCATCTTCTGCACATCTATCACTCCAGTGTTTAATTGCTAAATTGTAATTATTTCGCCACTATGGCCTATTAATTGCCTTACCTCCCTAATCGTACTTCATTTGCACACACTCGATATAGACTTTTCTATTGTGTTATTGACTGTACATTTGTTTATCCCATGTGTAACTCTGTGTTGTTTGTGTCGCACTGCTTTGCTTTATCTTGGCCCGGTCGCAGTGGTAAATGAGAACTAGTTCTCAACTAGCCTACCTGGTTAAATAAAGGTGAAATAAAAAAAAATATTTAAAAAAATGTGTATATAGGCACTAACCTCACTATGTTAGTGATGGCTGTTTAACAGTCTGATGGCCTTGAGATAGAAGCTTCTTTTCAGTTTCTTGGTCCCAGCATTGATGTACCTGTACTAACCCCACCTTCTGGATGATAGCGGGGTGAACAGGCAGTGGCTCAGGTGGTTGTTGTCCTTGATGATCTTTTTGGCCTTCCTGTGACATCGGGTGCTGTAGGTGTCCTGGAGGGCAGGTAGTTTGCCCCCGGTGATGCGTTGTGCATAAGAACAACACAGCTTTAGAGTGGGTTCACATGAAGTTTAAGGGAAGAGGTCTGAACTGTATCTGTGCAGAGAGCTAGTACAGTACAGCCACTTTATCTATGAATACTGGATGTTTGTGGAGATTGTCATTTCTAACCTTCAAATCAATTTGTCATGAGGATACCACTTCATCCCTGAACTAAGGATGACTCGAGTGGTGAAGTAGGTAACAGGAGCTGATGGTCTAGATGTACAGTATACAGTGGCTGTATTCCTCATGTTCCATTGTGTCAGCAGATCAGCAAGTTGAAATCACCCGAAAAGAACCCCTCTCATCAGACCCCATTCCTTCCATCACTGTATTTAATATACACTGCTCAAAAAAATAAAGGGAACACTAAAATAACACATCCTAGATCTGAATGAATGAAATATTCTTATTAAATACTTTTTTCTTTACATAGTTGAATGTGCTGATAACAAAATCACACAAAAATTATCAATGGAAATCAAATGTATCAACCCATGGAGGTCTGGATTTGGAGTCACACTCAAAATTAAAGTGGAAAACCACACTACAGGCTGAGCCAACTTTGATGTAATGTCCTTAAAACAAGTCAAAATGAGGCACAGTATGGTGTGTGGCTTCCACGTGCCTGTATGACCTCCCTACAACGCCTGGGCATGCTCCTGATGAGGTGGCGGATGGTCTCCTGAAGGATCTCCTCCCAGACCTGGACTAAAGCATCCGCCAACTCCTGGACAGTCTGTGGTGCAACGTGGCGTTGGTGGATGGAGCGAGACATGATGTCCCAGATGTGCTCAATTGGATTCAGGTCTGGGGAACGGGTGGGCCAGTCCATAGCATCAATGCCTTCCTCTTGCAGGAACCGCACCAGCCAACTGCACCAGCATATGGTCTCACAAGGGGTCTGAGGATCTCATCTCGGTACCTAATGGCAGTCAGGCTACCTCTGGCGAGCACATGGAGGGCTGTGCAGCCCCCCAAAGAAATGCCACCCCACACCATGACTGACCCACCGCCAAACCGGTCATGCTGGAGGATGTTGCAGGCAGCAGAACGTTCTCCACGGCGTCTCCAGACTCTGTCACGTCTGTCACGTGCTCAGTGTGAACCTGCTGTCATCTGTAAAGAGCACAGGGCGCCAGTGGCGAATTTGCCAATCTTGGTGTTCTCTGGCAAATGCCAAACGTCCTGCACGGTGTTGGGCTGTAAGCACAACCCCCACCTGTGGACGTCGGGCCCTCATACCACCCTCATGGAGTCTGTTTCTGACCGTTTGAGCAGACACATGCACATTTGTGGCCTGCTGGAGGTCATTTTGCAGGGCTCTGGCAGTGCTCCTCCTGCTCCTCCTTGCACAAAGGCGGGGGTAGCGGTCCTGCTGCTGGGTTGTTGCCCTCCTACGGCCTCCTCCACGTCTCCTGATGTACTGGCCTGTCTCCTGGTAGCGCCTCCATGCTCTGGACACTACGCTGACAGACACAGCAAACCTTCTTGCCACAGCTCGCATTGATGTGCCATCCTGGATGAGCTGCACTACCTGAGCCACTTGTGTGGGTTGTAGACTCCGTCTCATGCTACCACGAGAGTGAAAGCACCGCCAGCATTCAAAAGTGACCAAAACATCAGCCAGGAAGCATAGGAACTGAGAAGTGGTCTGTGGTCACCACCTGCAGAACCACTCCTTTATTGGGGGTGTCTTGCTAATTGCCTATAATTTCCACCTGTTGTCTATTCCATTTGCACAACAGCATGTGAAATGTATTGTCAATCAGTGTTGCTTCCTAAGTGGACAGTTTGATTTCACAGAAGTGTGATTGACTTGGAGTTACATTGTGTTGTTTACGTGTTCCCTTTATTTTTTTGAGCAGTGTATAACCTTACACGCATCACCCACTAGCACTGTGCTCACCAACCATGTGTTGGAAACCTGATTCAACTAGATCCATCAAGCCTTTGATAAGCTGAATACTGCTGGCCCTACAAACTCACTGCAGACCCTGTTGCCCAACCCTGCACCAGCCCAGTGATTTAACTGACGGGGTCTTCTGAATCAGGTATATTACAGCTGGCCCTACAAACTCACTGCAGACCCTGTTGTCCAACCCTGCACCAGCCCAGTGATTTAACTGACGGGGTCTCTGAATCAGGTATATTACAGCTGGCCCTACAAACTCACTGCAGACTCTGTTGTCCAACCCTGCACCAGCCCAGTGATTTAACTGACGGGGTCTTTGAAAATGACAGTAGCCATCACGCCATCTCCACTCAGTCACTGCGGCACAAGCAGCGCATTTATAATACATTTACCTCCTCTGACATACAGGCTTTAGAAGGGGGAAGACAGGACAAGGCTGGAAAGGACAGAATAGGACAGAATAGGACAGTAGTTGAAGCTGAATGAATGGTGTTAGCTAGCTGCCGTATGTTTGTAGTCCCGTCACTACTCCTCTATAAGGCATGTAGGGTAAGTCCCATCCTTGGCTTGGTCATTGTGCAAAGCACATTTGTCCTCATCTCTAAGCTTCCTGATAACAAAGCAGCCAATTAGAGATAAGCCCCAGCCCTCACAGCATTGCTGCAGTGCTTCTCTCTCTCTCTCTCTCTCTCTCTCTCTCTCTCTCTCTCTCTCTCTCTCTCTCTCTCTCTCTCTCTCTCTCTCTCTCTCTGTCTCTCTCTCTGTCTCTCTCGCTGTCTCTCTCTCTCTCTCTTTCTCTCTCTCTCTGTCTCTCTCTCTGTCTCTCTCGCTTTCTCTCTCTCTCTCTCTCTCTCTCTCTCTCTCTCTCTCTCTCTCTCTCTCTCTCTCTGTCTCTCTCTCTGTCTCTCTCGCTGTCTCTCTCTCTCTCTCTCTCTCTCTGTCTCTCTCTGTCTCTCTCCGCCGTCTTTCTCTCCCTCTCTCTCTCTGCTCTCTCTTTCTCGCTCTTCTCACTTTCTCCCTCTGTAGTTGCTCTCTCTCTGCTCTCTCGCTCTTCTCACTCTCTCCCTCTGTCGTCTCTCTCTGCCTCTCTCCCTTTGCCTCTGTCTGCTATCTCTCCCTTTACGCTCTCTCTTCCCTCCCCGCTATTTCTCTCTCTCGCTTTCTCTCTCTCTCTCTCGCTCTCTCTTTCTCCCTCTCTTTCCCTCTCTCTCTCCTCTCTTTCTCTCTCTCCTCTCTTTCTCTCTGTGGTGCAGTGGAGCCTTCAGTGCTTTGGTATGGCTTAGAGGTCAAGTATCCTTGATATCTGTAGAGTATTGAGTCAAGGTGGGTGCTCAGAAGCCGTGCAGTGATGCAGTGAAGTGTAGGTGCAATGGAAACAGAGGACATATTGGCTCTAAAAGATTTAAGCCCGCGGGTGGGTGTCACACATTGCTGTGTTAGGGGCCGAAGGAGTGGGGCATTCTCTGATTCGGCAGGTTGAGAGGATTCCAGATTTTTATTTTTATTTATTTGTACCTTTATTTAACTAGGCAAAATAATACTAGGTCAGTACAGTCTCTCCCTTAGCTTTTAGTCAAAGGCCCCTAACATCACATTGTGGGCTGCAAATATTCAATATTCAACTGAAACCAATGGAGAGCAAGAGTTTTATGTGCATGGCATCAGACAAGCCACCAATCAACAGCAGTGATATGAGTGTTGATGCTTTAGATTGAATGCTGTTGTGGTGATGGTTCAAATAGAGAACAATGATCTTTGAGGCAGTACTTAGAGGCAGCCTCTACTGCCCATGTAGGTCAGTTTCACCCTCCAGTACATTTCTTACAGAGTTACCAGGTAAGTGAATGGAAGTGAGTGAAACTCAGGTCATTTTGGCTCTAGCCAGCTGTTTCTCTGTTTCAGGACTAGCCAGTACAGCTGTAGAGTAGTTGCTCCCTAGATACTGGTTTTCCCACCTAATGGTTATGGTTAACATTGGGAGAGAGGGTTAACTGATCCTAGATTTGCACCAATGGGGAACTACTTCCTGGTTTAGAGCCAGAATGGCATCTGTCAGGGGGTTTAGCTGACACCCCCCTCATCAGATCTGCACCAATGGGGAACTACTTCCTGGTTTAGAGCCAGAATGGCGTCTGTCAGGGGGTTTAACTGACACCCCCCTCATCAGATCTGCACCAAAGGGGAACTACTTCCTGGTTTAGAGCCAGAATGGCGTCTGTCAGGGGGTTTAGCTGACACCCCCCTCATCAGATCTGCACCAATGGGGAACTACTTCCTGGTTTAGAGCAAGAATGGCGTCTGTCAGGGGGTTTAGCTGACACCCCCCTCATCAGATCTGCACCAATGGGGAACTACTTCCTGGTTTAGAGCCAGAATGGCGTCTGTCAGGGTGTTTAGCTGACACCCCCCTCATCAGATCTGCACCAATGGGGAACTACTTCCTGGTTTAGAGCCAGAATGGCGTCTGTCAGGGGGTTTAGCTGACACCTCCCTCTGTGCCCCCATCTCTTTCTTTACAGACGACAACCATGGAAATAAAAGAACTATGAGAAAGAGACAAGCTCACCACACATCTGTCCTTCTCTCCCTCCTCCGTCTGTGTCTCATCATTTCATCACTCCAACTCTCTCACAATCCATCCATCAGCCAGCACCAGTCGTGTGCTGTCATCACCGTGCGTCCGTCCGTCCATCTGTCTGTCTGCAATAGAGCCACAAGACCCCAGCGGGTAGCTATCTGTCTGCCCGTCTGCCTGTATGGATGGCTCTCTGTGTTGGGGTGTGTGTGGGGGTGAGTGAGTGTGCTCATTCAGTTACTGCATGCTCTTATTCAGAAAGGACCACAGTGAAATTACTATTTTTAAGTGAATATTGGTAGCTGTGGTTCACTCTAAATAAAACATTTCTTATTAGAACTATACATACATATATGCTGGTACCCTTTCTACATGAAATTAGTATTTTTCTACCCAGCACCTGATGACAAATAATGTATGTATGTGAGTGTGAGATACTGCATGACCTTAACGGGGCAAGGACATCTGATCTAGAATCAGTTCCTAAGGGCAGAGAGTGTGGATGTTTTGTGTTGGGGATGCGTACTGTTCTGTCCTCAGACCTACCTGGGAAGGGTGAACAATGACAGGACAGAACCTGAGGCACAACCAGTCTGCAGTTTCTCTCTCTCCTTTTTCTCTTCCTCTTTCTCTCTTGCTCTCTTTTTATATGCTAATATAAACTGCTCTTTCTTTTTCTGATGAATCTCTGTGGAGTGGAGTTGATGCATGTGCTGATGTATAAAGTGTGTGTGTGCGCGTGTGTGTGTGTGCATGTGTAAGTGTGTGTGTGTGTGTGTGTGTGTGTGTGTGTGTGTGTGTGTGTGTGTGTGTGTGTGTGTGTGTGTGTGTGTGTGTGTGTGTGTGTGTGTGTGTGAGATAGAGTGTATGTATTCTGTTCTAACCCCCCCCCCCCCCCATCCCCTCCCTCTCTCTCTCTCTCTCAGGGGTGAAGAGGGGAGTGTGTTCTCAGATCAACCACTTCCCTGAGGATGCTGACTTTGACCATGATGGGCCTGAGTATGTTCTACGTAAGTCAACATGTGATGGACCTGGGGAGGTGGAGGTGTTATTAGTCAAATGAGCTGAGTACAACAGGTGTAGACCTTACCGTGAAATGCTTACTTACAAGCCCTTAACCAGCAATGGAGCTCAAGAAAGAGTTAAGAAAATATTTACCAAATAAACAAAAGTAAAAATGTATAAAAAGTAACACAATAAAATAACAATAACGAGGCTATATACAGGGCGTACCTGTACCGAGTCAATGTGCGGGGGTACAGATTAGTCGAGGTAGTTTGTACATGTAGGTTGGGGTAAAGTGACTATGCATAGATAATAAACAGCAAGTAGCAGCAGTGTAAAAACAAAGGGGGAGGGGGTCAATGTAAATAGTCCGGGTGGCCATTTGATGAATTGTTCAGCAGTCTTATGGCTTGGGGGTAGAAGCTGATAAGGAGCCTTTTGGACCTAGACTTGGTGCTCCGGTACCGCTTGCCGTGCGGTAGCAAGAGAACAGTCTACGATTTGGGTGGCTGGAGTCTTTGACTATTTTTTGTGGTCTAAAATGAAAATCATTTGAATCAGGTGTGTTGGGCAGGGCTGGAACAAAACCCTGCACACACTGTTGCCACCCTCAGGACGGGAGTTCCCCATAACTGATACACAGCCGTAACTCATCCACAACTGTAAACCACTTTTTACAGAAAACTTAGACCACATAGAGCAGTTAGACTCCTGAAGAGCGGGAGAAAACAAGCTGTTTGAATTAAACATGTCAGTGTTTGTATGAAGTGGAGGGATAATGTGCTGCCCTAGTTCACGGCTGTTCCTCCAGGCCACACCTGTGTGGGTGTTCCTCCAGGCCACACCTGTGTGGGTGTTCCTCCAGGCCACACCTGTGTGGGTGTTCGTCCAGGCCACACTATGTGTGCCCGCCCCACAATGCAGCAGGAGAAGACTGTGTACTGTTTGCTATGTAGCCCCGGCATTTGGCTGGCATTTACTTTGGCATTTCTGTCCTAGATGGGAGTGGTGTGGTGTGGCGTGGTGTGGTGTGGTGTGGTGTGGTGTGTGTGTGTGTGTGTGTGTGTGTGTGTGTGTGTGTGTGTGTGTGTGTGTGTGTGTGTGTGTGTGTGTGTGTGTGTGTGTGTGTGTGTGTGTGTGTGTGTCCTGGGGGGTATCAGAGTTGATGCCTCTTGGGAAAGAGCTGATACAATTAAACACTCACTAGCTTGGCCACATGGTAATTCATTTGTTCACAGCAGAATACAGCTGTTTATTTCTCATCCTCTCCCTCTGATTCTATCTGCTACTTTGACCTTTTCTCTTTCCCCTCTCTCTCTCTTTATCACCAACTTCCTCTCTTATTCTCTCTCTCCCTCTTCTCTCTCTTTATCACCAACTTCCTATTTCTCTTATTCTCTCTCTCTCTTCTCTCTCTTTATCACCAACTTCCTCTCTCTTATTCTCTCTCTCTCTCTCTCTTCTCTCTTTATCACCAACTTCCTCTCTCTTATTCTCTCTCTCTCTCTTCTCTCTTTATCACCAACTTCCTCTCTCTTATTCTCTCTCTCTCTTCTCTCTCTTTATCACCAACTTCCTCTTTCTTATTCTCTCTCTCCTTCTTCTCTCTCTCTTTATCACCAACTTCCTCTTTCTTATTCTCTCTCTCCTTCTTCTCTCTCTCTTAATCACCAACTTCCTCTCTCTTATTCTCTCTCTCTCTCTTCTCTCTCTTTATCACCAACTTCCTCTCTCTTATTATCTCTACTTCTCTCACTTGTTCTCTCTCACTTCCCCTCCCTCTCTCTTCATCACCCACTTCCTCTCTCTCTTCCTCTCTCTTCCTCTCTCTTCTTATCTCTCACTTGTTTTCTCTCACTTCCCCTCACTCTCCCCGTCACTGTCCCGTCACTGTCCTGTCCCTCTCTCTCTGTAGGTATGGTCAGGGCTTCCAACATCTTCCCTATCCTCAGTGCTATCCTGCTGTTGATGGGAGGGGTGTGTATCGGTCTCAGTCGCTTCTATAAGCACAAGAGGAACATCGTCCTGGGAGCAGGCATTCTCTTTGTGGCTGCAGGTGCACTAACTAACTCCTGTCAGACCTGTCAGTGTATGTGTCTGTGTCTGTGATTATTTCTGTGTCTTTGTGTCTATCTAAGTCTCTTAGGATGTATACATATGTTTATGTTCTTTTGATGTAAAGTCATGTCTTTCCTCTTGCTCTCCTGCTCTGGATAACATGACAGAGAGAGAGAGAGAGTGTGTGTGTGTGTGCGTGTGTGTATATATCCTCATCTATGTGTGTATATATATATCCTTGTGTGTTTGTGTCTGTGTCTGTGCGTGTGCGTGTGTTTGTATGTCCTCATCTATCCCTTGTCTCCCCCAGGTCTGAGCAACATCATCGGTGTGATCGTGTACATCTCTGCAGCGCTGGGAGACATCTCCCCTAAGAAGGACGAGGACAAGAAGTGGCAGTACAGCTACGGCTGGTCCTTCTACTTCGGAGGCCTGTCCTTCATCATGGCTGAGATGGTGGGCGTTCTGGCCGTCAACATCTACATCGAAAAGAACAAGGAGCTTCGCTGCCGCTCGCGCACTGACATCTTCAAGGGGACCACGCACGCCATGCTCCGCCTACCCAGCTACCGCTTCCGCCGTCGCTCCCGCTCCTCATCCCGCTCTACTGACCCCTCACGCTCCCGAGACCCCTCGCCGGTGGGGGGAGGCGGGGGGAAGAACTTTGGCCTGCCCCCCTCGGCCATGCTCTCCCAGGGGCCCATGTCTGTGGCCACGCTGCCCAACCCTCACTCTCGCTCCCACACCACCCTGGCGGGGGGCGACATCTCCCTCTACACTCTGTCCCGCGACCCCAAGCTGGCTGGCCTGCCCCCCATGTACGGCACTGTGGACCGCGCCACCCTCTACCAGCTCCACAACTGCTTCCCCAAGGACGGGGGAGGAGGGGGAGGAGGGGGTGTGATGATGAGCGGCACGCTGCCCTCTCTGAAGTCCCACAACCCCTCGCTGTCCCAGAATTCCTCCAACTCCAACGCACCCATGGGCAACTCGGTGGGCTCGGGGCCCCCACCCTTCTCCTCGTCCACGGTGGAGAGAGAACGAGGGATGGGAACGCTGGACAGGCTAAAGGGAGATAGAGAGAGCAACTCCAATACGCTCAACAGGAAGACAACACCCGTGTAGAGAGGAGGGGAGGGGGAGAGAGGGAAGGAAGAGAGAGAGATATATAGAGAGGGGGATTGGGATAAAGGAGTATTAAAGGGTATTGAGATAAAGGAATGGAGAGGAGAGAGAGAATCTTTTTCACTGTTATTAGTCTACAGTATCTCACTGAGAAACAACAGAAAACAAGTAATAACAGAACGTGATAATTACAACAATAATGAACTTTAACAACAAAACTATTTTACTAGTTTAACGCACTAGAAATTATTTATTTTGTTAATGATCCAACGCGATTAACCTTGGGCTACTATTTTAAACAATCCACTTTCTTTAGTGCAATACTAACTCTGATTTAACAAGATCATATTTGACGTCAATTGTTGTTGTGATTATTATTAGCGTTATTACGAGCTAGCTCTGTTTGCAATGCTATCGTTTTAGAATGATGATATGATTTATATCATTTTCACTCTGATTTTGGATCCTGGCGACGTTTACTGTGAATTTCTTAAACACAGACACGCTGGTATGATCAGTGTAACTGTCATTGGTGTCAAGCATGAGTGTATACAACGTATGAGAAGATGAGTGTGTGTTATGATTTATATGATTTCATTATATTCTAATAATAATAATAATATATAATGTATTATTATTACTATTCCTACAACTTGTTCTTTGGTGGAGTTCAGGTCATTTCTCTTTAAGTCTATTTTGATTTTCTACCCCTTGGTTCTAACACACAGTTAAGTTGTGTGAATACTGTACATTGTCTTCCAATATTGTAACTGAAGGCTACAATAAGTGAGTGACTGAGGCAACTGAGCAACTTCAGTGTTATTCTGAGTCTGTTTTCTATGGGCCTATGTTAGTCTGAGTTCCATTCTAATCAATGTTAGCAGTAGTCGTAGCTGTAGTCATGTTGAAGATGTTTGTTTTCTGGGCATTAACAGAAACCTCTGTCTTGAGGAGAGAAGAAGAGAAACTGATATATTTGTACAGAGAAACCAGGTGAAGCTTGTCACCTGGAGAGAAGAAGAGAAACATTTTTTCATTATTTTCTACAAGCAAGAGACCCAAAATTATTCTTCACAACAGACATGCTATCCAGCCATTATTAACATGAAATTGACAATGAAAAATGTCAATGAAATAAATGTGGGGATGGAGGTGGGGGGGTTAAAATACACTATAGAGAACTTTTGAAATGAAACATGTACATTGTAATTAACGCATACCTATATTTGCAAACTCTATAGATACTTTCTTTAGGAACTCTGGTATGAAAACAGGGTGTGTATTTTGGGAAGGGGAGGGGAGGGTGATGTGTTTTTGATCCTCTGTATGGGTACAGGCTACCCCCCAGTTCTCATGGGGTGTGCTGCCTCTCCCACCCTGCCCTGCTCTGCCCTAGCTGTTTTGGGCATGTCTTCTCCTCTGTCACATGACCCATGACAGAATCACCATGGAGACGAACATCCGAACCCCACCCCAAAAGAAAAACTCTCACTGTGCTTCCCACGTGACCCTTGAACTTTGACCTTTTGACCCCTTCTGTTTATGTTGATGAGAATGTATACACGTGTAAACACTCTCCTGCACCTCATTTATTGTCTGGAGTGATGGCAGAACTGGGATGGACACTGTTGGACACCCCGCTACATTACAGACGGGGGAAAGGAAATGAAACCACCTGACGCTTCCACATTCTTTTTGATTTTAGTTTCTCCTTTTTTATTTCATTTGAGAGAAAAAAGAATAAGGTGACAAAACTGCACACAGATAGCATTTATGTGGGCAATATGAATACTATGTAGTTGAGAATAGATATATCTAGACAAAATGATTATGGTTTATCTAAATGTGTGATAAACTCAAACACTGTATTGCACGAAGTTTATAAAAAAAACAATAACAGCGATTTACAGACTGATTATTGTTTTCTTTAAAGGAATGACATCATGAGAGGATCAAGGGATTTTATTTTATTTGCATTTTTTATTTCACCTTTATTTAACCAGGTAGGCTAGTTGAGAACAAGTTATCATTTGCAACTGTGACCTGGCCAAGATAAAGCAAAGCAGTGCGACACAAACAACACAGAGTTACACATGGAGTAAACAAACATACAGTCAATAACACAACAGAAAAAAAGTCTATATACAGTGTGTGCAAATGAGGTAAGATAAGGGAGGTAAGGCAATAAATAGGCCATAGTGGCGAAATAGTTACAATTTAGCAATTAAACACTGGAGTGATAGATGTGCAGAAAATGAATGTGCAAGTAGAGATACTGGGGTGCAAAGGAGCAAAAAAAAAAAAAACAGTATGGGGATGAGGTAGTTAGATGGGCTATTTATACATATATTCCATATATTCAGTGCAATGCAGTGATCTGTGAGCTTTTCTGACAGCTGGTGCTTAAAGTTAGTGAGGGAGATATGAGTCTCCAGCTTCAGTGATTTTTGCAATTCGTTCCAGTCATTGGTAGCAGAGAACTGGAAGGAAAGGCAGCCAAAGTAGGAATTAGCTTTGGGGGTGACCAGTGAAATATACCTGATGGAGCACGTGCTACTCGTAGGTGCTGCTATGGTGACCAGTGAGCTGAGATAAGGCGGGGCTTTACCTAGCAAAGACTTATAGATGACCTGGAGCCAGTGGGTTTGGCAACGAATATGAAGCGAGGGCCAGCCAACGAGAGCATACAGGTCACAGTGGTGGGTAGTATATGGGGCTTTGGTGACGAAACGGATAGACTGCATCCAATTTGCTGAGTAGAGTGTTGGAGGCTATTTTGAAAAATGACATCTCCGAAGTTAAGGATCGGTAGGATAGTCAGTTTTACGAGGGTATGTTTGGTAGCATGAGTGAAGGATGCTTTGTTGCGAAATAGGAAGCCAATTCTAGATTTAATTTTGGATTGGAGATGCTTAATGTGAGTCTGGAAGGAGAGTATACAGTATTTGTCAGAACCGTCCAGAGTAGTGATGCTGGACGGGCGGGCAGGTGCTGGAAGCAATCGGTTGAAGAGCATGCATTTAAGAGCAGTTGGAGGCCACGGAAGGAGAGTTCTATGGCATTGAAGCTCGTCTGGAGGTTAGTTAACACAGTGTCCAAAGAAGGGCCAGAAGTATACAGAATGGTATCGTCTGCGTAGAGGTGGATCAGAGAATCACCAGCAGCAAGAGCAACATCATTGATGTATACAGAGAAAAGAGTCGGCCCGAGAATTGAACCCAACAACAGGCCCTCCGATTTGACACACTGAACTCTATCTGAGAAGTAGTTGGTGAACCAGGCGAGGCAGTCATTTGAGAAACCAAGGCTGTTGAGTCTGCCGATTAGAATGTGGTGATTGACAGAATCGAAAGCCTTGGCCAGGTCTATGAATACGGCTGCACAGTACTGTCTCTTATCGATGGAGGTTATGATATCGTTTAGGACCTTGAGCGTGGCTGAGGTGCACCCATGACCAGCTCGGAAACCAGATTGCATAGCGGGATGGAGAGAGAGAGATGAAGGGAATGACAGCGAAAGAAAACATTGAAAAAGTGAGAGTTGGTGGGAATGACAGACAGAGACTTGACACAACTTTAGACCTAAGGTATAAAACAATTTATTTGCACTATACAGTGCACTATCCTGTTAATGAATGTAACCACAATATTTTCTTTATTTAAACAGGAATTTTTGTATTTTTTTTTTAACTAGGCAAGTCAGTTAAGAACAAATTCTTATTTACAATGACGGCCTGCTCTGGGCCAATTGTGCGCCGCCCTATGGGACTCCCAATCACGGCCGGTTGTGATACAGCCTGGAAAAGAGGTGGTGATACTACATTTGTCAGCCAAAATCTCAAATTTCACACTCTGAGGCTCACTTACACCTGGTACAAGCCAGCAGTGCTTCTATTGCTCTCGTCAAAGAGGCAGAACCATTAAAAGGCTATATATACTTTCTGAACACCGTGTCAACACTGGTTTCACTTTCTGCTCACTGGGAGCGCTGGAGGGCTAGAGTGTATGTGTTAACACTGGGTTTCTGCTCACTGGGAGCGCTGGAGGGCTAGAGTGTGTGTGTGTTGGTGGTCTCCCTTTGACAATTAGGGTAGAAGGTGTCCAAAAGAAAGGGAACCGACATGGAAGAAGGTTCTAGGACCCTTCTGACCTAGTACACCACCTCTGGGCCAATGGGGTGAGGGCAACAGAGGTGGGGGGCTTGGGAAGAGGTGCTCCCCTAGAGACAGGAGAGAAAGTGGGGTTGGGAGAGGGGTTGGTGCAGGTGCACGTGCACGTGGGGGTAAGAGGGAGTGTAGGGATGAGGTACATAGTTTACATTAATGGATAAGGTTTCTCAACCTCTGCAGTTTAACTGGGATGAGCAATGTACTAATTTTAGAGAGAGAGAGTTGGGGGGGGGGGGTTGGTGCGTCTGTTGGTAAGGGTTACAAAATGGGTTGCATTTAGAAGGGAGAAAAGGACTCGTAGACAAGACAAAGTAGGATAGCGTTTCTTATGTCAAATCTATTTATTTCAAAAGCAAACCCAGTGAGACATACATATGATCATAGGACCATTTAGGCACAATGTGCATTTCCCCAAACAAACATGTAGGTAGAGAAAAACAAGGTGGGCTTTATTATGACAAATAAAACACGTGATGAAAAAAGGGTTTGAATAAGCTAAAAACACCCTCCAAGCTTGAACAAAAGGCTACAGTGTGCAGGTATAAATAAAATATAAGCACATATATTTTACATACAGAGCTGTGCTTGTAAAGTGAGTCTATACAATACACTGTCAAATATAAATCTGTATCTTCCATTTATACATTTAATCATTCACACATTCTTACTTAAAAACAGCATTCATTCATGTGGACATTGTGTAGATAATAAATAGATCATATATTACTCCTAGGTATTAAGTGTAAGGCGTCATAATCATTCATAATAGATTAATAGTGACAACCTGCAAGGCGTTTCATGTTGCAGGGATGGCTGTGCCACTTCCTGAAAACAATAAAGTATCTCCTCCCTTAGCAACGGTAGTAGCCTACCCATAGCCCCCCCCCCCCCCCCCCCCCCCCCGTGTGATTTAAATTGGCTAAGTAACACTATCAACAAGTAATGGTTAGTCCATAGTACATAGTATAGACAGGATGCTGCACCCCACTGCTGGGTCTTTATCTACAACTACAGTGTGTTAAAGAACTAGTTCAATAACTAAATGACATATTGGTTTCCTTAACCTGTTAGCAGTCAATGGATAAGTTAAGACAGCAATCCATGCTTTGGATTTGTTTAACCCAGCATTACCCCCCTGGTAAAGACTGGTTCTGCTTAGAAACATTGCTTGTTCTTTGGTAGGTCATCAGAAACCTCTTAAAGCTATAGGTTGGTCATGATGCCAAAAAGTGGAGAAGTTGTGGTCTACGTAGTGTTTTCTGGTAAGGTCGCAGGCTTTAGGGCAGGCTTGTAGAGTTCTAGGCACAGTTAGTGAGCATCATTGTTATTGCATTAAGTAAACACTGTGTAGACCTACAAGTTAGTCAGTCTTTCAGTCTAGTTTGTCATCAACAACTGACAATATAAACAGGGGTCTCCAACTCAACTCCTGGGTGGCATCAGTGTCTACTGGTTGTAGTTGTTCTAATCAGTGTCTGATTTATTCCTGACAACTAAAGCCAGCAACTAAATCTCTCGAGGACTGGAGTTTGATTGCGATCCTGATATAAAACTACATTTTTTCTCCCAGTAATGTGCTTTTGGGCCTCCCATGTGCTAGGTAGTGCTGCTGTTGCGTTGAGGCAGACATTTCTCCCATGGGCTGTAGGGGAGGGAGAGGATCAGGAAAAGGATCCCCCCCATGATGAGGATGGCCCCAGCAAAGCCCACACAGGCCACGGACCAGGAGAGCTCGTGGTGGAGCGGTATGGAGTGGTCAGATGACAACAGGGCCAGCACTGACTGGTGAAACACCAGTATAGACAGCAGTACCAGTAGACCTGTGGGACGGAGGGAGGAAGTGGAGGTGGAGGGAGGGAGAGGGGGAGAAGGAGCAGGAAGGTGAGACGGAGAGTAGGTATGAGGGGAGAAAGAGCTATACAAATTGATGGAAAGTGGTGGAGGGAAAAGCGTTATAAAATCCATGTACACAAACAAGTACGCGGTTCAAATTGGCAGACAACACACACACTTCTTCCCACAGGGCCGTGGGGTGAGACAGGGCCGTGGGGTGAGACAGGGCCGTGGGGTGAGACAGGGCCGTGGGGTGAGACAGGGCCGTGGGGTGAGACAGGGCCGTGGGGTGAGACAGGGCCGTGGGGTGAGACAGGGATGCAGCTTAAG
This sequence comes from Salvelinus fontinalis, assembly GCF_029448725.1. Lineage (NCBI taxonomy): Eukaryota > Metazoa > Chordata > Actinopteri > Salmoniformes > Salmonidae > Salvelinus > Salvelinus fontinalis. The sequence continues at coordinate 8,242,729 of NC_074702.1, forward strand.
CCCCACCCTCTTCAACATATATATCAACAAATTGGTGAGGGCACTAGAACAGTCTGCAGCACCCGGCCTCACTCTACTAGAATCTGAAGTCAAATGTCTACTGTTTGCTGATGATCTGGTGCTTCTGTCCCCAACCAAATCATGAGAAAACTAAAAGATAATTACTTGACACATTGGAAAGAATTTACAAAAAAACAGAGCAAACTGGAATGCTATTTGGCCCTAAACAGATAAATTGATAAATAAACACAACAGTGTTCCATCACATCAGCACTATTTGTGAACTGTTGCCACAAGCAAAGGGCAACCAGTGAAGAACAAACACCATTGTAAATACAACCTATATTTATATGTATTAATATTCAATTTTGTACTTTGCACATAATTACAACACTGTATATAGACATATGACATTTGAAATATCTTTATTCTTTTGGAGTTTAATGTACATTTGTGATTGTTTATTTCCCTACAGGGAGGTCTAAGTCTACACCCAGAATAGTGGCTGCTCTCTTTGTAATCTATTTCCCCTTACCTGATAGGATGAAGCAGAAGGAGGCGGGCTTGAGGAAGAAGGGCACTCCTTTACTGAGGGACATGGTGATACAGATAGCTCCCATCACCATCATAGACAGAGCTATCATTGCTAGGATAGCAGCCGCTATGTTCAGGTCTGGGAAAGAGAGGGGAGGGGGGGAGACAGAATGAGAGGAGGAGGAGAGAGGGATGGAGAGGAAGTGAATAGAGGGAGAAGTGGTTAGAGAAAGAGTGAAGAGGTGTTGGAGAGGAAGACAGGGGAGAATGAGGGAGGGAGGGCAGAGTTACACCTCAGTGAGTATTGTGCATCTGAGAGTGACGCCACAGGGGATAAATACAGCACAGTGAGAAAGAGAGAGAGGGGGAGAGGGAGAGAGGGGGAGGGGAGAGAAAGAGAGAGAGGGGGAGAGAAGGAGGAGGCGGAAGCGAGACTTAAGATGCTGACTTACTCTTGTGGGTCGTCTTCTTAAATATGACTGCGTTGTCTCCATTGGTGAAGAATTTAAAGTAAGTGCAGTTGGATTCTGAGAAGAGAAACAGAGAGGGAACATCACACACACAGTATATTCCTGGTCCCTGTGCATCCATCCCCTCTGTCCTCCTAGGCATGAAGACCTATTTTATCTGTTGTGTAGCGGGATCACCATGAAAAACACTGCTCACTGCTCTACACAGTCCCACATCCACAGCACATCCACAGCACATATGGTGCCACGAGAGAGAAGGAGAGAGAAGGAGAGAGAGGGGTGATGGAAGAGAGGGAGAGATAGAAAGAAGGGGCAGGTGGAGGGGGAGGAGAGAAAGCAAGACATTTGTAAGGAGGAAGAGACAGAAGGAGAGAGAGAGAATGCAGAGAGCATGAGAAAGAGGGGGGAGGAGAGATAGAGAGTGTTAGAGTGAGCAGATGGAGGGAGGGGTGAGAACAAAGAGAAAGAGAAAGAGGGAGACAGATGAGAGGGAGGTGAACGAGATGAAGGAAGGAAAAGAGAAGATTACAGGGGCTAATACTAATACTGCATTAGACAGATACTCTTCCTCTCTCTGTCATATATATATATATATATATATATATGCTCTCGTCCTCTGCTGCTCTTCCATATATACTGTATATATATATACAGTTGAAGTCGGAAGTTTACATACACTCAGGTTAGAGTCATTAACTTCTTACGGCTGAGATCCTGTTAACGGGATCAACAGCCAGTGAAAGTGCAGGGCGCCAAATTCAAACAGAAATCTCATAATTAAAATTCCTCAAACATACAATTATTTTACACAATTTTAAAGATAAACTTGTTAATCCCACCACAGTATCCGATTTCAAAAAGTCTTTACGACGAAAGGACACCATCTGATTATGTTAGTTCAGTACCTAGTCACAGAAAAACACAGCCATTTTTCCAGCCAAAAAGAGGAGTCACAAAAAGCAGAAATAGAGATAAAATTAATCACTAACCTTTGATGATCTTCATCAGATGACACTCATAGGACTTCATGTTACACAATACATGTATGTTTTGTTCGATAAAGTTCATATTTATATCCAAAAATCTTAGTTTACATTGGCATGTTATGTTCAGTAATGTTTTGCCTCCAAAACATCCGGTGATGTTGCAGAGAGCCACATCAATTTACAGAAATACTCATAATAAACATTGATAAAAGATACAAGTGTTTTACATAGAAGTTTAGATAAACTTCTCCTTAATGCAACCACTGTGTCAGATTTAAAAAAAACTTTGGGATGGTGTTCTTTGGATTGCACATCTCCCCCTTTTCCCTCCAAACATAACAATGGCTATTATGGCCAAACAGTTCTATTTTGTTTCATCAGACCAGAGGACATTTCTCCAAAAAGCACGATCTTTGTCCCCATGTGCAGTTGCAAACCGTAGTCTGGCTTTTTATGGTGGTTTTGGAGCAGTGGTTTCTTCCTTGCTGAGCGGCCATTCAGGTTATGTCGATATAGGACTAATTTTACTGTGGATATAGATACTTTCGTACCTGTTTCCTCCAGCATCTTCACAAGGTCATTTGCTGTTGTTCTGGGATTGATTTACACTTTTCGCACTAAAGTACGTTAATCTCTAGGAGACAGAACGCGTCTCCTTCCTGAGCGGTATGATGGCTGCGTGGTTCCATGGTGTTTATACTTGCATACGTTTATTTGTACAGATGAACGTGGTACCTTCAAGCGTTTGGAAATTGCTCCCAAGGATGAACCAGACTTGTGGAGGTCTACAATTGTTTTCTGATGTCTTGCCTGATTTCTTTAGATTTTTCCATGATGTCAAGCTAAGAGGCGCTGAGTTTGAAGGTAGGCCTTGAAATATATCCACAGGTACACCTCCAATTGACTCAAATTATGTCAATTAGCCCATCAGAAGCTTCTAAAGCCATGACATCATTTTCTGGAACTTAGTGTATGTAAACTTCTGACCCACTGGAATTGTGATACAGTGAATTATAAGTGAAATAATCTGTCTAAACAATTGTTGGGAAAATTACTTATGTCATGCACAAAGTAGATGTCCTAACCGACTTGCCAAAACTATAGTTTGTTAACAAGAAATTTGTGGAGTGGTTGAAAAACTAGTTTTAATGATTCCAACCTAAGTGTATGTAAACTTCTGACTTCAACTGTGTATTATGTCATCCTCTGCTGCTCTTCCTCTCTTTATATATATATTTATATATTCTCGTCCTCTGCTGCTCTTTCTCTCTTTATATATTCTCTCGTCCTCTGCTGCTCTTCCTCTCTCTCTCTGTCATATATACAGTGGGGCAGAAAAGTATTTAGTCAGCCACCAATTGTGCAAGTTTTCCTACTTAAAAAGATGAGGCCTGTAATTTTCATCATAGGTACACTTCAACTGTGACAGACAAAATGAGATAAAAATGGTGGAAAATAAGTATTTGGTCACCTACAAACAAGCAAGATTTCTTGCTCTCACAGACCTGTAACTTCTTCTTTAAGAGGCTCCTCTGTCCTCCACTCGTTACCTGTATTAATGGCACCTGTTTGAACTTGTTATCAGTATTAAAGACACCTGTCCACAACCTCAAACAGTCAAAGGCCAAACTCCACTATGGCCAAGACCAAAGAGCTGTCAAAGGACACCAGAAACAAAATTGTAGACCTGCACCAGGCTGGGAAGACTGAATCTGCAATAGGTAAGCAGCTTGGTTTGAAGAAATCAACTGTGGGAGCAATTATTAGGAAATGGAAGACATACAAGACCACTGATAATCTCCCTCGATCTGGGGCTCCACGCAAGATCTCACCCCGTGGGGTCAAAATGATCACAAGAACGGTGAGCAAAAATCCCAGAACCACAAGGGGGGACCTAGTGAATGACCTGCAGAGAGCTGGGACCAAAGTAACAAAGCCTACCATCAGTAACACACTACGCCGCCACGGACTCAAATCCTGCAGTGCCAGACGTGTTCCCCTGCTTAAGCCAGTACGTGTCCAGGCCCGTCTGAAGTTTGCTAGAGAGCATTTGGATGATCCAGAAGACGATTGGGAGAATGTCATATGGTCAGATGAAACCAAAATATAACTTTTTGGTAAAAACTCAACTCGTCGTGTTTGGAGGACAAAGAATGCTGAGTTGCATCCAAAGAACACCATACCTACTGTGAAGCATGGGGGTGGAAACATCATGCTTTGGAGCTGTTTTTCTGCAAAGGGACCAGGGCGACTGATCCGTGTAAAGGAAAGAATGAATGGGGCCATGTATCGTGAGATTTTGAGTGAAAACCTCCTTCCATCAGCAAGGGCATTGAAGATGAAACGTGGCTGGGTCTTTCAGCATGACAATGATCCCAAACACACCGCCCGGGCAACGAAGGAGTGGCTTCGTAAGAAGCATTTCAAGGTCCTGGAGTGGCCTAGCCAGTCTCCAGATCTCAACCCCATAGAAAATATTTGGAAGGAGTTGAAAGTCTGTGTTGCCCAGCAACAGCCCCAAAACATCACTGCTCTAGAGGAGATCTGCATGGAGGAATGGGCCAAAATAATAGCAACAGTGTGTGAAAACCTTGTGAAGACTTACAGAAAACGTTTGACCTCTGTCATTGCCAACAAAGGTTATATAACAAAGTATTGAGATAAACTTTTGTTATTGACCAAATACTTATTTTCCACCATAATTTGCAAATAAATTCATTAAAAATCCTACAATGTGATTTTCTGGATTTTTTCCCATCATTTTGTCAGTCATAGTTGAAGTGTACCGATGATGAAAATTACAGGCCTCTCTCATCTTTAGTGGGAGAACTTGCACAATTGGTGGCTGACTAAATAATTTTTTGCCCCACTGCATATATATATATATATATATATATTTCTCTCGTCCTCTGCTGCTCTTCCTCAATCCCCCTGTCTAGTAGTTACCCCTGCATACTCTGTGTGGTCAGAGACACAGAGGGAACCACAAACACACAGCCACACAGCCACACAGACATGTTAGTTTTACTATCCATGTGGGAATCAAACAACTGATTCCCATTCAAAATCCTATTTTCCCTAACCTTAACTCCAAACCCTACCCCTAAACCTTAACCTTTTTCCTTGTTTGACTTCTGGTCACCACAATAATAGTAAAACCAAACACACACAAGTACAAACATATACAGCAGACTCTCCTATAAACCTTAATGCTATTCTGTCTGCAACACTGGTGCATTAAAGGAAACCTGTATATTATGACCACAGATTTATAGTCAGATCTACCTCTCAAGCGCTCCACCTGTCTACCTGCCCTCCTGTCCACCGGGCCACCTGTCTACCTGCCCTCCTGTCCACCGGGCCACCTGTCTACCTGCCCTCCTGTCCACCGGGCCATCTGTCTACCTGCCCTCCTGTCCACCGGGCCACCTGTCTACCTGCCCTCCTGTCCACCGGTCCACCTCTAAGTGGCTTAGTCAGTTAGTCAGAGGTTATGGTAATGTAGGTACATGTATGGTACAGTAGCAGTGAGTGATGTATGATGTATTAGTTGGTCTGGCACTGACAGACAGTGACAGAGAATGACTGTGATGTTGTTTCCCAGGGACAGGCGCCAGGGGCATGTAAACATGAATGTGAAATAGAGACGCACAGACGGAGAAACAGTTGTTTTTCTCCAAACATGAGAAGTCCACACACACACACAGCAGAGCCTGTCTGTCAGGCGCTGTGGGCCAACAGTGTTTTGACGCAAGGAGACGAGGAAGTGTCAGAATAGATACGGACTCTACTCCAACACACAGACCGTCATCGTAAACACAGATGTTTATCTGATAGACAAGACACACAAGGTGAGTCAGACATAGATGTTCATCGACTAGACATCCAAGGTGAATCAGCCCTCTAAAATATCGGAGGCTGATAAACAATGCACCAGATGGATATAGCATGTAATCTACATTGTAATAGATATGAACATTCATAGGATTCATCCATCCTAATAAAACAAGCTAAATCAAGACTGCAAAATGAAATAAAGCAATTTTATATTTATACAATGTAAAATATGTATACATCCTATTCAAAACAATACATACATCATTGCTAGTGTATCAAAGCCAACCACTGCTAGCCTGGCTGAATATCAGACTATTCTGGCAGGTAAAGCAGGAATACAGAAGATGACTACCTCATCCCACCGTAGGCCCTGTCTGGCCCCCTCTGTGGGACAAGTGCTTTAATACCTGCATTCATCCACCACTGGACGATCCCTACAGACAGAAACGGGTCATTCCACAGATAAGAGACTTACATGGGGGAACGTAACAGTACAGGATGGAGGAAGTGGCTGAAAATCGTAGTTTATTAGCGTTCTTTTCCTGAAATTTAACAAATATATTTTTTGTTTTTTATAGAGAAGATTTTATGAAAAAGCACTATAATGAATACCTGCAATCAAAATATATTTCTGACTGATCATTCAATAAATGAACATTCTAAAACTGAAAGAAATTTAAATGAAATAATAATAATAATCCATTGAAGTATTCCAAAAGACGAAGCTCCATCATGCAGTAAAAGGGAAGCGTCTGTCTTATATAAACACACTGAAAGGTTGGATGTTTACAAGGATACTGGAAACATCCTTTTCTGACTCACCAACGATAATACAAATCTGATGCCTATAGCTAGATAACTAACAGACAGACCAGTAGCCACATTCAGATTTGTCAAATTCAGACTGGCTCCATTTCAAAGCAGTATTCCTTTAAGGACTCAATTTGCACATTATCTGTAGGATGACCCAGATACACACGCAGCAAAGCTGGCATACACGCCTCCTATTCACACACGTTTGCATAGGAATGCTTGTGCACACACAGACAAAGGGCACGCACACGCATACATACAATGTACACATGCATACACACACCCACATATTGACGCTGCATTGATGCAAATTCCTGGGAGACATCCAACACACTGCTTCCACCTATCCTATGTTTACAGATCATTGCTGAGGAAGGGGAGGAAGCCCTAACTAACACACACAGCACTGCAGTGCAATCAGGGGTTGGTCATGAAATCAGTGCCCCAGCTACCTCCATCGTTACCTCCATCTCTGCGGTTGTGATTGAGGGAGTCCAGCTACGACCAGAAGAGGCTTTTCGTAGCAGGTTATGAGAGCATTTCAGCTAACCCTAATCCTTTTCCTAACCTTAGCCTAAGTCTCCTAACCTGCCCCATTAATAATCCTAAACTGCTGCGCAAATTCTCCTAACCTGCTCCGAAAAAATCCCTTCCTGTCATAATTTTACTCCCTCTAGTCAGAACCCATTTTTACAGTGTTGTCATCAAAATGAGACCCTAAGGATATTACCTAGCCTGTCCCTAAAATCAACTCATGGCCTGCCCTAATGCAACAGACAGACAGACAGACAGACAGACAGACAGACAGACAGACAGACAGACAGACAGACAGACAGACTCCTCACCTCCGGGCAGGTCGGCGGGGCCGCAGCTCTCTCTCTCGGGGTCGATGTCATCCACCCACAGGGTGCGGGTACACCCCTTCCACAGGCCGTAGTGGGCTGTCTGACACGTCTGGTTGTTACTCCAGGTCTTGGGTGTGGCCAGCTCCACCCAGAACTCTGTCCCCACCCCCAGCACTGTCAGGGTCACACCCACAATGGCCACAAAGAACGCCAGCTTGATCTTCCCCTCCTGGCTGTCACTCATCCTAGGGGTCCGCCTCGTAGCACGCCCCCCTCCCTTCACCCCTGCCATGCCGGCCAGGCCCCCATGGGGCCCTGCTCCTACCACCCCCATACGGCCATCCTCCTCCGGCTGGACAATGTAGTTGGCCCACATGGTGACCTCTACCAGAGGCTGAGAGGCCGGATGGAGAGAGGAAGGGAGGGAAAGAGGGAAGAGGACGGGAAAGAGGGTGAAGAGAGAGAAGCAGGGAAATAATTGAAGGGAGGTGAACCCCCCAAAAAAGAAAGGAAGGTTGAAGACAGGAGGAAGGTAGAGACACAGATAACAGCAGTTCAGAGGTGGATGTGGGGATGAAGAATGGAGAACGGAGAGGACGGGAGGAGGAAAGGGAAGAGAGAGATGGACGGTCCAGTATGGGAGTAGAAAAAATGGGAGAAAGGGAGTGATGGAGAGAAAGGTAGAGGAGGAGAGGACTGGGTGACGAGGAAGGATGGCATCTATTTTTTATGGAACACCTCCTGAATATAAACAAGGAAAGAAGAAAAAAAGACGATTAACAACGACAACACCCTCTTTGTCCCCCTCCATAACAAGAGAGAAGATGACTCCCTAAAACACCCTCTTTGTCCCCCTCCATAACAAGAGAGAAGATGACTCCCTAAAACACCCTCTTTGTCCCCCTCCATAACAAGAGAGAAGATGACTCCCTAAAACACCCTCTTTGTCCCCCTCCATAACAAGAGAGAAGATGACTCCCTAAAACACCCTCTTTGTCCCCCTCCATAACAAGAGAGAAGATGACTCCCTAAAACACCCTCTTTGTCCCCCTCCATAACAAGAGAGAAGATGACTCCCTAAAACACCCTCTTTGTCCCCCTCCATAACAAGAGAGAAGATGACTCCCTAAAACACCCTCTTTGTCCCCCTCCATAACAAGAGAGAAGATGACTCCCTAAAACACCCTCTTTGTCCCCCTCCATAACAAGAGAGAAGATGACTCCCTAAAACACCCTCTTTGTCCCCCTCCATAACAAGAGAGAAGATGACTCCCTAAAACACCCTCTTTGTCCCCCTCCATAACAAGAGAGAAGATGACTCCCTAAAACACCCTCTTTGTCCCCCTCCATAACAAGAGAGAAGATGACTCCCTAAAACACCCTCTTTGTCCCCCTCCATAACAAGAGAGAAGATGACTCCCTAAAAAGGGGGATCAAGTTCAGGTGGGAAAAAACACTTGACTGGGCCAACACGGATCTCTTTGTGGATAAAACTGCCAGTCTGCCAGGAGTAGAGATCCTTTGTTGCTGCCCTATGCAGCAGAGTACAAGCCAGATACAGCAGGTAGACAAGTAGTTAGTGTTGGGACAGTAACTGTTAAGGTCGCTAGTTTGGATCCCTGTAGTGACAAGGTGAAAATACTGGTGTTAATGTGCCTTCACAATGGCTGGCTGTGACCCCACTCTCTGAAGGTGTCTCAGGGGGAGTTGGAATATGCAAAAACACACATTTCCAATCCATACATGTGTGAAATAGTACAAATACAAGCACCCACCAAATCATTTCTTCTTATTAAAGAACTGTCTGGATTGGAAATTCTTTGTTGCTGTCCTAGGCAGCAGAAAGAGTATGAGCCAGATACAAGCTATTAGAGTGGACTGCTCATTAGGAACACCTTCCTTTTGCCCTCTGAACAGCCTCAATTCGTTGGGACATGGACTCTACAAGGTGTCAAATGAGTTCCAACAGGGATGCTGGCCCATTTTAACTCCAATGCTTCCCACTGTTGTGTCAAGTTGTATGGATGTCCTTTGGGTGGTGAACCATTCTTGATACACACAGGAAACTGTTGAGTGTGAAAAACCCTGCAGAGTTGCAGTTCTTGACACAAACCGGTGCACCTGGCACCTACTACCATACCCCGTTCAAAGGTGCACATACACAATCCATGTCTCAATTGTCTCAAGGCTTAAAAATCATTCTTTAACCCGTCTCCTCCCCTTCATCTACACTGATTGAAGTGGATTTAACAAGTGACATCAATAAGGGATCATAGCTTTCACCTGGATTCACCTGGTCAGTCTATGTCATGAAAGAGCAGGCGTTCTTAATGTTTTGTACACTCAGTGTATATGTATTATGTATACCCGCAGATACCATTCATGTTTTGTGCATGCGTGTGCGTTTGCATGTGCGTGGTGTGGTGTGGTGTGGTGTGTGTGTGTGTGTGTGTGTGTGTGTGTGTGTGTGTGTGTGTGTGTGTGTGTGTGTGTGTGTGTGTGTGTGTGTGTGTGTGTGTGTGTGTGTGTGTGTGTGTGTGTGTGTGTGTGTGTGTGTGTGTGTGTGTGCGTGTGTGTGAGGTGATAATTCAGCCCTGGGTGGCAATTAATGCCAAGCGCTGACAGTGGTGGTAGACAGATTGAGTGTCCCACGGATAGGTCCCACATCAGGGGACAGAGCGGTGGAGTGAGTGAGTGTCCCAGGGATAGGTCCCACATCAGGGGCCATGGCGGTGGAGGGAGTGAGTGTCCCAGGGATAGGTCCCACATCAGGGGACAGAGCGGTGGAGTGAGTGAGTGTCCCAGGGATAGGTCCCACATCAGGGGACAGAGCGGTGGAGTGAGTGAGTGCCCCAGGGATAGGTCCCACATCAGGGGACAGAGCGGTGGAGTGAGTGAGTGTCCCAGGGATAGGTCCCACATCAGGGGACAGAGCGGTGGAGTGAGTGAGTGTCCCAGGGATAGGTCCCACATCAGGGGACAGAGCGGTGGAGTGAGTGAGTGTCCCAGGGATAAGTCCCACATCAGGGGACAGAGCGGTGGAGTGAGTGAGTGTCCCAGGGATAGGTCCCACTTCAGGGGACAGAGCGGTGGAGTGAGTGAGTGCCCCAGGGATAGGTCCCACATCAGGGGACAGAGCGGTGGAGTGAGTGAGTGCCCCAGGGATAGGTCCCACATCAGGGGACAGAGCGGTGGAGTGAGTGAGTGCCCCAGGGATAGGTCCCACATCAGGGGACAGAGCGGTGGAGTGAGTGAGTGTCCCAGGGATAGGTCCCACATCAGGGGACAGAGTGGTGGAGTGAGTGAGTGTCCCAGGGATAGGTCTCACATCAGGGGACAGAGCGGTGGAGTGAGTGAGTGTCCCAGGGATAGGTCCAACATCAGGGGACAGAGCGGTGGAGTGAGTGAGTGTCCCAGGGATAGGTCCCACATCAGGGGACAGAGCGGTGGAGTGAGTGAGTGTCACAGGGATAGGTCCCACATCAGGGGACAGAGTGGTGGAGTCCCAGGGACAGGTCCCAGGTTGGGGCACAGCCAGTCAGACAGCAGGTGAAAAGAAAAGATAAATACTTGATCCATGAAGTATGTTCTCTACTATCAAACTGCAATCCTAAATGAACCAATTGACCCTACTCTTTAGGCACACAGTAAAACTGATGAAAAGTCCTCCTAGCCTATAGGAGGGTAAGATGGTATATTTTGTTTATACATACAATCCACTAACATCTACACAAGTGCCTGAGGGGTTAGGAACAAGGGTTGAGTTGGGGCAATAGGATAGGATAGGAGACAGCAGTTTAGTTTAAATGTGGGAGTTTGTGATTTGCTTTGGATGAAAGCGTCCATTGAGTGACCCTCTAAATGTGATAGAAATGTGAGGAAGGAGTGTGGGGATACGCTGTGTGGCAGTGGAGGCTGGTGGGAGGAGCTATAGGATGGCTGGAATGGAATAAAAGGACCGGAGTCAACAGTGATTTCCATATATTTGATACCATTCCATTAATTCCATTCCAGCCATTACAATGAGCCCGTCTCTCTATAGCTCCTCCCACCAGCCTCCACTGCTGTGTAGTAATCCATTAGGTGTGTACTCTGTTATCAGTCTATAGCTCCTCCCACCAGCCTCCACTGCTGTGTAGTAATCCATTAGGTGTGTACTCTGTTATCAGTCTATAGCTCCTCCCACCAGCCTCCACTGCTGTGTAGTAATCCATTAGGTGTGTACTCTGCTATCAGTCTATAGCTCCTCCCACCAGCCTCCACTGCTGTGTAGTAATCCATTAGGTGTGTACTCTGTTATCAGTCTATAGCTCCTCCCACCAGCCTCCACTGCTGTGTAGTAATCCATTAGGTGTGTACTCTGTTATCAGTCTATAGCTCCTCCCACCAGCCTCCACTGCTGTGTAGTAATCCATTAGGTGTGTACTCTGTTATCAGTCTATAGCTCCTCCCACCAGCCTCCACTGCTGTGTAGTAATCCATTAGGTGTGTACTCTGTTATCAGTCTATAGCTCCTCCCACCAGCCTCCACTGCTGTGTAGTAATCCATTAGGTGTGTACTCTGTTATCAGTCTATAGCTCCTCCCACCAGCCTCCACTGCTGTGTAGTAATCCATTAGGTGTGTACTCTGTTATCAGTCTATAGCTCCTCCCACCAGCCTCCACTGCTGTGTAGTAATCCATTAGGTGTGTACTCTGTTATCAGTCTATAGCTCCTCCCACCAGCCTCCACTGCTGTGTAGTAATCCATTAGGTGTGTACTCTGTTATCAGTCTATAGCTCCTCCCACCAGCCTCCACTGCTGTGTAGTAATCCATTAGGTGTGTACTCTGTTATCAGTCTATAGCTCCTCCCACCAGCCTCCACTGCTGTGTAGTAATCCATTAGGTGTGTACTCTGTTATCAGTCTATAGCTCCAAGCCAAAGTCAAACGGCTGAGAACTGTCTGGCCTTTTTAAAATGTTGCACTGGGACGTCCTTCTGACAGAGCTGGCAACCACAGTGGAAGGGATCACTTTCTGTCTGTCAAAGAGCATCATGCTATGGAATGTCCCACAGAACCAAAATAAAGATTATTTAATGGAGTACACTTTCAGAGATATGTATAGCCAATGGCTAGACCGAAACTTCTCTTGCACATTAAGTAACCTATCGCTTATATCTACAGCATAAGGCATAGCACTGAATGTAATGGAAAATAACAAGAGCAGCTGCTGACAGTTGAATTAGGAGCTGGAGAATTACACACACCGCACATGGATGGATATCCCATTACATCACGCACTGCAAAAAGTGAAATCTAAGCAAGCCTAGAAATGTTATATTGAGTGATAACTCACTTACGTTATTTTTTTAAACTAAATTATCTAACGTCATTGCCAGATCATTTTGCTTATTTTAATAAGATGATTAAATATCTTGAAAAAACATCTTCAAATAAGATAAATTACTTGTATTTAGCCTTTTTTAGTTTAAAAGAAGACAAATATGTGCCAATGACGTTAGACATGTTAGTAAGACAAGAAACACTGATTTGAAGTGAATTATCACTCTATTTGCTTAGATGTCACTTTTTGCTGTGCATTGTCCATGATTAACTAATCACGGTCAAAATAGTCAAAATAACACAGCAAACTGTTCCACAAATCAGATCAAACCTAATCGTGTGTACACATCCGTCAAAACTAAGATCGACTGCAGAAAGGTTTCATTTCAAAAGAATCTGTCCATTACTTGTTGAGCAATAGAACTAAAACGGCAGGCTCTAACTGCTCACACGTTAGGAAAAAAGACATCTGTGAAAATCAGCCACACTCTCTCCTACTTAACCACCACTACTGCAACCAGCACAACATGCAGCTATAAGCACGATCTAAAGCACAGCACATATAACAACAAGGAGAAAAGTAAGTCTGACCTGTTTGGAATATATTGTTCACTTCAGATTGAAAGAAGCTTGGAACTTAATAGAGGGGAGAAAGTTGGGAGTGTTGGAGAGAGAGAGAAAGGAGAGGGGGGGTGAGAGAGAGAGAGAGAGAGAGAGAGAGGGGGGTGAGAGAGAGAGGGGGAGGGGGGTGGTGAGAGAGAGAGAAAGGAAGAGAGAGAGAGACACGTTTATACCTGGTGCTATCATAGGTCCTTTGTCCTGATTGTTTACATTCTGATTGTGCCCACATTTCCAGATTTCCTGGTCCCTCCCTGTATGCAAATTAACTGAGTGCTATTCTTTTACAATAATATTTATTTCTTTCTTTTAAGACACACATATTGATGTCATAATTCAATGGTGCCACCTGTCAATGATTTTAGAAGGTGGGGTAATAATGATTTCAATTGTTTCTCTGTACGGATCTGTCTACTGTACACACAAGACATCCAGACACAATGCATGCTTGACTACCTCCGGGGGTGGTCAGAAAGATCTGATCACAATCAGATCTGATCACAATCTGTCTTTTAATCGCCTACACCTGTCTAAAAATGTGGGCACAATCAGAATGTGGACAAGATCAGGACACAGTATGCATGTTGTTAAAACCAGGTATAAATGGGGCTAAAGAGAGAGAGAGGCAGAAGAGAGAGAGATAGTCAGTGTGTGTTAAGGGGGTGGGGTAAGTAAAGGATATGGAAAGAGAGAGTAAGAGGAGAGGGAGTGCTGGGTAGGTTGGTTCTGTTGTTGATTAACTGTGTCTACTGGTCTCTGCCCCTCAGAATGTGTGTTTGTGTGTACCCGGGTCCATGTTCAAACTCAACACTACATTTGTTAGAAATCTTTCTGGTTTTGTCTTCTGCCATGATGACAGGCAACGTTTGTGTGGGTAAAAACATTGTGTGTGTGTATGTGTGTGTTTGTTTGTTTGTGCGTGTGTGTGTGTGTGTGTGTGTGTGTGTGTGTGTGTGTGTGTGTGTGTGTGTGTGTGTGTGTGTGTGTGTGTGTGTGTGTGTGTGTGTGTGTGTGTGTGTGTGTGTGTGTGTGTGTGTGTGTGTGTGTGTGTGTGTCTATTTAAGAAAGCCAGCTGTTAATGACATTAAGTGGTGGCAAGGGAGGGGCCTCTGTACTGTTTATATGAGTGGAGGCCAGGGCAGCACTTCACAGCAATCCATAACACACTGTTAATCAGAGAGAGAGAGAGAGAGAGAAAAAGAGAGAGGTGGGGAAGAGAGAGGGAGAGAGAGGAGAGGGAGAGAGAGGAGAGGAAGAGAACGAGAGAGTCAGAGCAGACAGAGAGAGAGAGAGATAGAGCCAGAGCAGACATAGATGGATTGGGGGAGAAAGACAGAAGGAAAGAAAAACAGAGAGAGACAAACTGCAACTGACAGAATGACAGACAGAAACAAGCTGGAAAGAGAGCACTACAGAGGCAAAGAAGCGGAGGAAAGTTGTGGGAAAAGAAGTTGGTTGTAGAAAAAGAGAGTGTGTTGGAGGAAGAGACGACAAGAGCAGTCAAGGTACAACTACATTTCATACACTTTGCTTTCCTGTAGAACACCAGAACCATAGTCGTTGTTCTAAAGCAGAGTGGAACCCCATTCACCGTTCTGAAGAAAATTAGAACTGTAATCACTATTCTAAAGCACAATCAGAAGCCCAGTCAGTGGTCTATAGTACAGAACCTCCCTTTAAGGAAGCAGAGTGTAGAGAGAGGTCCAGCCTGGTCTCATGGAAGCTCTCCACATGATCCAGCTCCTGCTCTGCTGTACTGCTCACAGTTTGGGTTACACATGACACGTGGCACAGAGAGAGAGAGAGAGAGAGAGAGAGAGAGAGAGAGAGAGAGAGAGAGACAGACGTAGAGAAAGAGATATAAACATAGAGAGAGGGAGGAAGGTAGGGAGAGGGAGAGAGAGAAAGAGCGAGAGAGAGAGAGAGAGAGAGAGAGAGAGTAGCGACACTGAGAGAGAAAGCTAATTGAGGCAGAGGGAGAGAGAGATCGAGTGGCAGAGAGTCACGGGGAACTCGGCGAATGAGGTACGGGGCTGACAGGAATACCCCTCCCCCCAGTCACCACTCATCTCAGTTCCTCACCACTTCCTGGGATTGCAGCATAGCAACACGCTTGTTCTGTAGATGATGATTATTTTCAGAAAGTGGACAATATGGTGGGCATATCGGCTTGATGAATAGCCAAACATCCATTCAACTGGATTCATTTTCCTAGCACCCGGGGTGGGTGGGCAAGGGTCCAGAAACACGCACGGCATGGGGGAAGGGGGGCTGTCAGATTTGACATAGAAATGCATTGAATTAATGTGGTATCAATCATAAAGTTGGCCTACAGTATTTAATCTTGCCTGTGCAAATTAGCTTTCCTGTCAAAATATAATTATACTTGTGTGCTTTATATCGTAACTTTTTTCTAGTTGCTGTAGAGTGGACTCTGGCACTGTGATCTGTCCTGGCTGTATGGCTTTACCTCTCCTCCCTCATATGGTCTGATAGGAAGACAGTGGTAAACTCAGGTCTTTTATAATACACGGTGTGCTGATGTGAACATCCTCAGACTCTCATATACACATCACTCAAAGTCCTTCTGTCACCACCAGAGTGATGTGTGCTCACACTCACTCACGCACACACATACACACTCATGTAAGCACGCACACCAAAACGCACGCGAGCGTGCGCACACACACAACGGAGCACACACACACTGCATGATGTCATCTATAAGATATTCTATAGTTGAACTAAGGACTGCATAGAAGAGTAAAAACACTAAATGTTAGTATGATCTACTGCTCTGTGATGTCATGACAAGAGAAATCTTAAACCTATGCATTTACAAATTGTGCTCTGCTTTCACACACACAGGCACAGGTACACGCACACACACACACACGCACACACAGGCACTGATCTAAGGACAGTCTTGTTTTCTCTCTTGGGATGAGGGTGGGCAAACTGATCTTAGATTCTGTGCTTTCTGGCAACATTTACCTGCCTGGTCTAGAGGGATTGCACCATATTGCTGGCCTTCCTCAGTGGAGTGCAACGGCACAGACAGAGATGGGATGTATAGCGACATGGTTCATTATTCCCACGAGTGTCATGTCTGTGCTGCACTATACACTTCTGTAGCTGTGCCGTCCTGAATAAGCCCCAGGTGAGTATAGAGGGAGTACTGACGGCTGCAGTGTCAACCTGTTTTCATGCCACTTAGGCAAGCCTCTACTGACCAGTCAGCTCAGGTTTATGTGTACTGTGGTTCTGAGCCAGTCACCTTGACATTTCAATAGAGAAACAGTCAAAATCAGTCACGTGTGGCTCAGTGGGTAGAGCATGGTGCTTACAATGTCAGGGTTGTGGGTTTGATTCCCATGGGGGACCATTATGAACATGTATGCACTCACTACTGGAAGTTGTGGCTAAGAGCATTTGTTAAATGTTTCAAATGTAAACATACAAGCCAAGTTTACTTGCACTTTAAGTCAACGCCTGATTTTCAGTGTGTATAATCAGAAATCCTGTTTGAGCAACTTTTGAAAATGAAGTGGCGCCGTGGTCTAAGGCTACATCTCAGTGCTAGAGGCATCACTACAGACCTTGGTTCAATTCCAGGCTCTATCACAACCAGCTGTGATTGGGAGTCTATGGGAGCAGCGCACAATTGGCCCAGTGTTGTTAGGGTTTGGCTGTCATTGTAAATAAGAATTTGTTCTTAACTGACTCGCCTAGTTTAATAAAAGATCCACAATTCTGTTATAAACTACATGTGGTTTTAGCCATTTTTTATTCCATTAATTCACTTAAGAAATCACATTCCCCCCCAAAAGCTAAAATTAAATGACATGGTAACATTTAAAAAGCACATTTTAGAAAGGGAGGAAGTCACATTTCACTGGTACTGCCCAACTCTAGGTCTGAACACAAAACATGGGAACTCCCTCTCAACCCCATAGCGTAACCAGTGGTCCTTGGAGTCGTAATGACAAAGGTTGAGGGAGATGAGGAAGTGAGACCATATATACAGTTGAGGGGACAACTTTTTGATGAGTATGAACATTCCAATAGAACACTTGAGAACCTGTCCAAAAGACTGCACCCCCCTTCAGTTAAAAAAATCATGTTTAATATCCCCATCTCACCCTTTGTGACAACAAACCCATTACTTAACAGAAGAGGTATACAATCACACAATACTACCTGACTTTTATGGTTACTAAAAGCCTGATAACTTGGTCAAAGTAAATAGTGCATTTTATTTGTGGGCAGCAGAACAGGAAACATTGGTATTAGTCTTTTTACCTTTATTTTGTCTGCTGAGGTGAGAAGTTACACAAACACTACCTGGGCCAAAGAGAGATTTCTGTATGAGCGGTCTAATATTCTATAGGTAGGTTTGAAACAGGAAGCAAAACAAAAGAAACTCATTCCAGACAAAGCAATACAATAGTAACTTGAATATTGACTACAATCTCAAATCATTGTTACCTGAAAATACCAAAGCATGAAATGACTCCATGTATTGACAAACTTGCTAAGCACAGACATGAATGAGTACTCCATATATTTTTATCTTGAATGTGACATGAAAAATAACAAGGCTTTTAATCAGAATCAGATCGAGCCCTACTCAACACCAATCCAATATTTACCACTCACAATTCAAAAATAACAATTCAAAACTTCAAAAGCCTGCCTTTCCCCTCTCCCAGTCTCTCTGATGGGTAAGGGTGTAGGGATAGAATTATTTTGCCTGCTAAAAATGGCGATGGATAAATTCACACTAGAAGAAAGGTGTCAATCCAAAAAAGAAACAAAACCTTCAAAGAAACACAGGCAGTAATAAAAATGTATGGTACTCAAACTCCGGCCCTGGTGACAATGCAAGGTGTGACAGTATAAACCACAAGAGCTGACATTCAGATAAATGAGTCCAATATGACATTGGAGTTGGTTATGTATGGTTACAGGTTCTCCCCCTCTCGCTACACACACAGGGAGAGAGGCTTAGTCTGATGTACATGGAAGAAAAGAAACAAGGAAAACTAAAGGTCCAAATCTGAGAAGAAAGGAAAATCACAAAACAAGGCCATTCCTGTCAATAGCTTTCCATCTGATCCTGTCAATAGCTTTCCATCTGATCCTGTCAATAGCTTTCTATCTGATCCTGTCAATAGCTTTCCTTCCCCCTTTTCACGAGAATCTGATCATGTTATCTACATTGGTGGGCCAAATAAAAAATGTCACCACCTCCCTCTCCCCATATGAAATGATGAATACTCCTGTCTTTCCATCCATCTATCCACCACTCTTAGTGGACTTCCCCCTCTGCTCACCTTCCCAAAGTATTTAAAACAGAATCCCTCCATTTAAATACAAACCATAAGGTGTGGCAAGACCTCCCCCTCCCCAGAATGACCCATCCCTTTCTCAAAGTATAAAAAAATGATTTACCCCTGACCTGTTACTACACACAATTCACAAAAATCTTTGAACCCCCCCACCCCTCCCTCCTGGTTTTCATCAGAATACAAACCCTTCATCTCTCCCTTCTCTTTTGCCCAATACCAAATGGATCCCCAGCCCCTACCCCTGGGTACTTCTCTGAACTCCACCTGGCCTTCTGATGGACTAGCTGAAACATTATGTCGCTCACACCTTTTCAGGTCAAAACAAGTGCCTAGGTGGTGTGGGGTTAGGGGTCGATTTGAAATAAGGTAATCCACCCCCCTCACTATCCTCGTCTGTCGTCATCCTCTACCAGAAGTCTCGGCGGTGGTAGGCATCAGGGTCGCAGTATTTGGTCACCACCACCCGGTTAGCAAACTTCCTGCCCGTCAGACCCTGCATGGCCTTCTGGGAGTCAAACACTGACATGAACTCCACAAAGATCTATAGGACAGAGAGAGGAAATGTAAGGAGGTTCAATGGAGATCATTCAAAAAGACATAGTCATAAAGCTGAAGACAGAAACCTCTCTCTCTCACCTTGCCAGTGCCAGGGACCTCCAGCCCATCCACAGGTCTGGGGATCTCGATGCTCTTGACCTGGCCGTACTTGCTGCACTCGTCCCTCACATCCTCCACGATCTCCTCGTATTCCTCTTCATCCACCAGCTCCTCCACAGCCACCATATTCATCAGACACAGCACCTCAGTGGGCAGGCCAGCCATCTGGGTCATTGAGCTGTTCATCAGGCCCGGCACCTGCAGCGTCACCGGGGTCTGGTTTATACTTGTCTGGAGGGGAGAGAGGAGGGTTGGCGAAGGAGTGTCGGTGGATACAGAACATGCCATGAGGGATTGGAAAAGTAGAACAGACACAGCACAGGCCGCCCCAAGGGCATAACATATGCTCCCCCTCGTCTCCCTCTGCACAAGATCCTCTAACCCCCTCTGCACAAGATCCTCTAACCCCCTCTGCACAAGATCCTCTAACCCCCTCTGCACAAGATCCTCTAACCCCCTCTGCACAAGATCCTCTAACCCCCTCTGCACAAGATCCTCTAACCCCCTCTGCACAAGATCCTCTAACCCCCTCTGCACAAGATCCTCTAACCCCCTCTGCACAAGATCCTCTAACCCCCTCTGCACAAGATCCTCTATCCAAGTGTATCTTTCTCAGATGTCCTGATGGCTCCCTGGACCAAGAGCTTCACTCTACCTTCTACTTCCCACTCCACTGTAGCACTCTATTCCCAGCCTGCCCAGATCTCCGTCTTACCAGAGTGGCGTTCTTGGATCCCACGCTGGCTCTCTGCACCAGGAGTTTTTTATCTCCCAGCTGCATGCCGTTGAGTCCTGCTATGGCCTGTGGGGACAGGGCATCTCCAAGTAGTTAATACAGCTGTCAATCATCATCAAGGACAAACCCCCAGGGTCTATGCACTTCTACACATTATATTTTGAAATGCCCCCTTTCAAGAACCCAACCAAAAGAAGAATTTAGTATTTTTCCCTTTCTACAGATGGTCATTTTCAAAGGTTTTACTTTTTTTTTTTTTTTTTTTTTTACTGCAATTCAGTTCAATCATAACAGATTACCCTGAAATATTGGGAGTGTAAATATATAAAATCATTTTGTCATCAAATCAATCAGCTGTGTCTCTTGCTGTGGGGGCTAAAGTGTTATATATGAAACACATAATACATTTTAATAATATCTCAAGAGCAATATAGCTTCCCTTTCATAACATAAATTTACATTTTTATTGATATGCAAGTAATTAAAAATGTGAAGATATTTAAAAAAAACCTGGAACAAATCCAAAACCATGACATGGTGTGTGAAGAAGTAAAAATGCAGGAGTTGGTTAGCTACCTGATTCTCCATGGTGATCTGGTCGTTCAGGTTGACGTCTACATACTCACAGAACGCATAACCCTTAGACAAACCTGTGGCACTATCCTTGACCAAGTTAAAGGCCTTGAGAGGCCCAAACGATGTCAGGAGCTCCTTCACCTGGAGAACAGAGAGGGAAGGGGTGAGATTACCATAGAGATCAGAGGGGAAAAGATGGGAGGGATAGGGGAAAGGGGAGAACAGTCAGACGAGGAGATGTTGTTGAACACTTAACATCTCAGACTATTGGAGCTCTTTCAAGCTATCTGGCTTCCGTCAACAGTGTTACTCCAGTACACTGCTAACCGCGTCCAGCATTGACTAGGCATGTGAGGAAACAGGAGGTTTTCACTGGGCCAGACTGGGACGTCACAGGAGGTGAGCAGCCAGCCAGCACACCCCAGTATGGCCCAGTAGGTGGCTCCAGGTGACCTGGTTAGAAGACTAAGCTGGTTAAGGTTAGCTCACTGACCTGGTCATCATTCAGGTAGTTGGGCAGGCCCCCGATGAACAGCTTGTGGGCTGAGTCAGGCACCACTGTGGACACCACGCCTACACAGACAGAGAAGGAGAGACAAGTTATTTAAAAAGTCAACCAAACATTGATATAAACAGCCTAAATCCAGTCTGAACCTACAGACTAGAGGTCGACCGATTAATCAGCCGATTTCAAGTTTTCATAACAATCTGTATTTTTGGACGGCAGGCTGACAACCTGTTGCGTGAGTGCAGCAAGGAGCCACGGTGAGTTGCTAGCTAGCATTACACTTTTTTTTATAAAAAAACTATCTTCAAATAATCAGTAGTTAACTATACATGTCAGGGCATATGCAACATTTTGGGCCGCCTGGCTCGTTGTGAACCAATTTACCAGAATTTTACATAGTTATGACATAACATTGAAGGTTGTGCAATGTAACAGCAATATTTAGATCTAGGGTTGCCACCCGTTCGATAAAATAAGGGAATGGTTCCGTATTTCACTGAACGTTTTATTTTCCGAAATGATAGTTTCCGGATTTGACCATATTAATCACCAAAGGCTCATATTTCTGTGTTTATTATATTATAATTAAGTCTATGACTTGATATTTGACATGTGTGTGTCTCATATATATACACACACACACACACACACACACACACACACACACACACACACAGTGGGGCAAAAAAGTATTTAGTCAGCCACCAATTGTGCAAATACTTATTTTCCACCATAATTTGCAAACAAATTCATAAAAAAATCCTACAATGTGATTTTCTGGATTTTTTTCCCTCATTTTGTCTGTCATAGTTGAAGTGTACCTATGATGAAAATTACAGGCCTCTCATCTTTTTAAGTGGGAGAACTTGCACAATTGGTGGCTGACTAAATACTTTTTTGCCCCACTGTATATACACATACTACATATACACACACATGTATATATGTATATACACTCATATATACACATACATATTACATACACACACACATATATATAAAAATCGGCACCGGCTTTCTTTGGTCATCCAATAATCTGTATCGGCGTTGAAAAATCATGGTCGGTCGACCTCTAATAGAGACGGGTAAATAGTTCAAATAGGCCAGACTAAGAAGGGTTTAAAGATGGACTAAATAGAGAGTGAAGCAGCCAGCCAGACACGTTCAGACAGAGACAGACCAGGCACGTAGACGCTGGGGTTCTCGCTCATGCCGGGCAGGGGCTGGTAGTCATGGGGACGGCGGATCTTCAGACTCTGTCCCTGGAAGATGATGCCGTCGAACGCCATGGCCTGGGTTGTCTCATCCACTGAGCGGAACTTTGGGACAACAAACACAGACCAGGTTTGAGAAAGGTAGAGGGTTAACTTTCACCTGTCAGATGATTTCATAAAGCTCAGATAAAAGGAAAAGGGGTCCTTTTGGACTATTGAGGAAGGTCACATTTCTTCTCCAGTATTGAGTATAGTGAAGTGGGTGTTGAGACCCACCTCGAGGAAGGCAAAGTTCTTGTCCTGGTTGATCTGAACAGCGAGGACAGGGTTCCCTGGAGCCTGAGTGAGACCGCCCAGACGCATCTGAGCGTTGAAGAAATCCATCATGGACTCCTACACAGGGAGAGACATTGAGGCAATACTCTGGAAAAGAATCACTCCAACAACAGTATTTATTATGCACTCTCTGATCCCCGAGCTTGAAATACTAGTTGACAGAATCAGGTGGCCCGGCCCCTATCCTTAAACTGTCAAGGCTCTACGCTGAACTTGTTTTATGAGGAGCACGTCAAAAATATAGGCGCAAACAAAGAAATTTAGGAGCACAATGAAACATATTTGAGGAAATAAAAGCTAGATTCCTTAATTTTTCTAGGCACACTGGTTCTGCTAAATAAAAATTCCAGGTCGCACAGCTACATATTTAGGCACATACGCAAGTTAAATGTAGTGCCCTGTAGTGCCCTGTTAAGCTGTATCAACTTTTACCTACTACCTCTCTCTGATCTCTGTCCCTACATCCATCCAGGAGCTAACTGACCTCTGTGATGCCGAAGGGGATGTTCCCCACGTAGAGCCGACGGGCCTGTCTGGTCATCTGGCTTCCCACCACAGGGACAGGAGTGGGGGTCACGGCCAGGCCGTCTGGGGTCATGGTGGGCAGCAGGGCCGTGGCTGGGATCTGACCCGCAGCTTGAGGAGAAGTCACATGTTTAAAAACACAACATTCATACAGCTTCCAGAACAAGACAGTATTAGAAAGAACTCAGTTAAATATGAGGCCAAACGAGGGTCACAGAGTTGAATAGAGTAGATGAAAATAGAGGAGAGAGAACAAGGGAGAGAGGAAGAGGATGATGAAGTGAGGCCTCCTCTCTTACCCTGCATAGCTTTGTACTGCATCACACTGATGTGTTCAAAGCCAGGAGGAGGGACGTCCCAGTACTTCTTCACTTTGTTCTTCTTCTTCGTTTCACGGTGCGGGGAACGACTGATGGAGAGAAAATAGGACAGGAGAAGTGAGGACAGAAAGACCAACAGAGGAGCGCAGGGAGAAACAGATGAAGTAAAAAGACAAATATAAGTAATTACTTGTGATGTCCTGTGAGTCAAGTCCTATAAAGTCCTTCAGGCCTTTAGAGAAACCTACAGCTTCTCTTTAACCCATCTATGACAAACACCAGGTTTACACTTCTGAATCCATGTTATAAATTATTATACCTTTTACGAATACAAGTGATTTCAAATGACATACTACTTTTAAATGACATTTACAGTGGATGATGTCACAAGCCCTACAAATGTAACCCATTATTACAGAGTTGACCCTACAGTTTCATTTCTCTCTCTCCATAGAAACCCCTTACCAAAACCTTCCCACACAATGGTATACACAGGATATACTACACTGTTGTAAACATGAGTGGATAGTACACAATCAGAGGAAAGATCACTTGCTAGAGTGACTGGAGTGATATTGTAATAATGCAGAAACAAGCTCTGTGTTAGTTTGCTGTATTACCTTACAGCAATCTCTTGGGGTTGTTGTTGGGATGGTGAGCTGAAATGACATTGGAAGGAGTTCACATTTCATTTCACTCCAACCCTAGTCACAGGTAGTTCCACTGCAGGAAGTGGAACTAGAGTGCAATTGGAAATTAGCCCCAAGCCACTGTTTGTATGAATGTCACATAGATCCTAAAGGATTGCATAGGTATAAGCAATATGGTCTTCTGCTGGAGCGCTCACCACATCCACTCCTTTCAGATCTACTACTTGTGTGTATAAGGTAGTATTTGTGGAATTGTTAGGTTAGATTACCCGTTGGTTATTACGGCATAGGTGGGCTACCTCAGACAGAGGAATAATGTTGTGCAACAATATGCTCGTGAGAGCTTTCTATTTCAGGTAAAGTCAGTGTTGCCTGGGTTGCTTATTTTCCAAGTGTCCTGATACTGTTCACTCATCAGGTGTGCAGATAGCCCTACTCTAACCAGTACGTAGTACCTGCACGTAACTAGGTCTCTTACACACCTGAGAGCGTGCAGTAAGACAATGCTGTAGTTACCTGCGTCTTGGTCTGCGCTCCTTGCTGTCTCCACGGCGATCCCTGCTGCGTCTGTCCTTGTCTCTGCTCCTCCTCTTCCTCTCTCTGCTGCGGCTGCGAGAGGGGGAGCGACGGTGGTGGCGGTTCTCCTTGTCCTTCTCCGCTGGAGGAAGGGAAATCAAAGGGAAGGAACGGTGAAACAATAGGAAGAGGGAGGAAAGAAAACAGAGGGGGAGGAGAAAAACGGTTGAGTTAAAATACTATAGTTATGGCATTAAGCAGACGCTTTTATCCAAAGCGACTTACAGTCATGCTTGCATACATTTTACGTACGGGTGTTCCCGGGAATCGAGCGCACTATCCTGGCGTTGCAAGCGCCATGCTCTACCAACTGAGCTACAGAGGACCATAGAGATGGGGAGGAGAGAAGATGGTGGTACAGGGGGCAAGAGGATGGACACCGTTACGTGTTTACTTTCATAGGATATAGCTACTGTTTGGCCAAGAGATGTTAACTTTTCATGGATTAATATTTTAACTGGCAACTTCAACATATACAGAGCTGGAAAACGTCAGCTGGTTCAAAACAGGACCGGCTAGTGACATAAAAAACGTTACTTTTAAACAATGGGTTAGCTAGTTATAGCCACACGAATGTGCCTGGAACGACAGCTGCGACAGTGTGGGCTCTAGCAGCTAACGTTACTACCAGCTAGTTATCCAGCTCGCGCTTGTGTGTTGTGATGATATGCGATTGCTAATTAGCTGGTTTAGAATTTGGTTATAAAACATAAGTGATTAACTAGCTAGCTTACCTTGTTTGTTTTCAGACAGTTGTCTCTCGAATTCGTCGAAATCCGACATCGCCGTTTCTTATTTGCTAGCCCTAGCTAGCTAGTTAGTTGTGACTGTAAAATGGACGGGAATGCGGCGCGGTCGCTAGCTTGCGAAAAAAGTGACCAACACTTAGTAAATGCTAACTAGCTACACAACACCAATGCAACGGTTTAGAAATATCAAAATGAACCACACATCAACATGAACAACTCCAAGTGAGTTATAAAGATGTGGTTGTAGTTTACACTAAGAACGCGTTATCTTGTGCTAGCTAGTTAGATAGCTAAAGCAAAGTCCAGGCTGGGGCCTGTTCTTGAAGGAGTCGTGGTAGCGAGCTAATGCTAATTAGTTAGCAAATCGAGTGAATACGGATATGCTGGTACAATTGCACATCCAATGTTATGCCGTCTGTCCTGTTGATGTTGTAACGGTGTTTGAAATCGTCCCAATATATATGTTTTGCAATTAAATGTCTCCAAGGAGAAAATACGGGATATGTTCGGTATGCCCGCTTTTTGCGTTTCGTCTCCCAGGCACCCCGTGACACCGGAAGTTGATATACACCTTTTACTTTTAGCGCCCCCTTTGGGCCTGTTATTCAACCTGCAAAAAGTGTAAATACAGTATGTTCTCTTTGCTCTAGCACCAAACAAGAAGATATTTCATTGGACATTATATTTAGCATTGGATACGTGAAAGCTAGATTTCCCTTTATTGATTTCAGAAACAACCTCTCAGATCTGTGATTACAACAGAAAGGAGTTTGACCCAGGGCCGCTGCATGTTTTTCCTCTAGCATCTCCTTTTCTACACACTCAGAGAGAAACATAAGTCAAATCATGATTTTTTAAGAAATCAAATGCTTTAATGGCATTTCTATTTTTACAGTCCATACAATTTGTATAATCAACCAAACATTATCAGTTTTTGAATTACAGGCTACTCCTCATTATTCTTGAAGAGAAATACAATATTAAACATTTTTGAAATGCTGCACACAGATACCGGTATCTTAAATGATACAGGTTGTACCTTTCAGTAAATGATTGGTTCCTTATTAAAGTAAAAATGACATCTCTGACCCGTATAAAAGGTTTTGGAACATGATTTCAGCAGTTGTACACACTGATACCCGTCCCTGGGAGAGTTTGTGTTGTGAATAAGTAAGACATGAAGTTTAAAATGAGAGGTACCCTTTCACAAACTCAGACAACCTGGGGTCTCAGCAATTCCTTGTACCAGTTTCAGTATAATAAACACACAATATACCACTATATTACACCATCGCCAATACTACTGCTATTGTTTTTTTAACATTATTATTAAGTTCAACAACAGCTCTGTCTAAACAACTGACCAACAAGAGTTAATTTCACATGCAATTGTAATGGGGAACTGGTGATTGATATTGATTTACATAGAGATTTTCAAATAAAAATCAACATTTTGTATTTTGTCCCTTTTGTGGAAATCACTGAGCTTATTGGAACACAAAAAAGAGAAACCTAATAGTATGCAATCTAATTGTAATAAATTATACCCAAGCAAACAAAGTATTGCAGTAAAGGACTGAAAAAAGAAAGCACAAATCTCAACTGATGGTGAAATAGCATAGTAAATCATACTACTATTATAGTAAAAACAAATCTTCGTAGCACAGTACAAAGGGTACGTGATGTTACGCTACACCACACTTCAGTCAAATTACACATCTCACAACTGTATGCTACAGTGGCACTTTACAGTGACAGAATATATTCTGGTGCAACAAAAAAAGTGATGTATTTGTGGTACAACAGCTTAGCCTCACAGTAGAACTGTCCCCAAAACTGTCCCCATCCTCCTTCCAAAGCAAAGAGTATCTGCTTATTCTGTTGTTCTGGTGCAGACACAACACCAGTGGTCAGTCAGCTAGCTAAC
Organism: Salvelinus fontinalis; assembly: GCF_029448725.1. Classification (NCBI taxonomy): domain Eukaryota; kingdom Metazoa; phylum Chordata; class Actinopteri; order Salmoniformes; family Salmonidae; genus Salvelinus; species Salvelinus fontinalis. The sequence goes on from NC_074702.1 coordinate 8,270,283, forward strand.
TTCCTTTGTTTCAGAACCTGGAAGCTTTCTGACAGAACACTGGAATGATTCTACTAAAGGCTTGAATCTGAGCAATAGTGTGCAACTACTCTTTGCTTTGTTCAGTTTGTGGTCGCGTGAGTTTCCTTTTCTTTAAGAGAATCCTCTCCTCCTTTCAACCTGGAGAAATGAGAGACAGATCCAAAATCACAAGATGTGGGCTTTTTTAAATATCTAAATAAGGTCATCATTTAAGTGCACAAATAATACATTTGTTTTAGAAGTGCTAGGGAAAAGACGAGGGAATGTTATCCAAACAACAAACATTTATCTGTAAATAAAGATGTATAGTATTGGCATTGCTTTTGTGAGTGCGCAGAAAATGACACCACTTTTACATGAAGACACTAAAAGGTGAAATTCTGACAGCGCAAAATAGATGATCGTCAAAAAAGACCGTATTACCTCAAATAGTCAGCATGGCACTTATTTAAAGTATGATGAAAATAAAGAGCCAGTTTGGAATGCTACAAATCTATGATTTGACCACTGTACCTTCATGCTGCTACTGTAAGTATTTGGGAGTAGCATGGCCTCTTCAGACAATAGCACCACTTTTTGGCATTGGCAAAATGGGGCCCTATGTGTCAAAATTGCACTGAAATAAAGTACTACAAACTTCAATAGTACTCTGGTCAGAAATAAGGAATGCTATAGTTCATTACCTCAGCTTCAAAAGGATTCTGAACAAATAGTTAACAATAGAAAACAGATTCTGTGTATGGGATGGGCAACAACCTTCCCTACATATCCAGCGCTCCCATACACAAATCTTAACTTTCCATAAATGTCTGAATCTTAGGGAGATGGTTGCGTGATGACCTTCTCCAAAATTCCCACCCTGCTCTTCTCCACGACAAAATGAAGCCCTCCTCCCCCCAGAGCACCCCCCCCAACCCCTTGGACCCCAGATTCCCCTCATCGCCTTGGCCCCAGCGTCCCTCCCCCCATCAGTGTCTGAACCTGTAGGAGATGGGTAGTAGCAGGTTGTTCTTCTTCAGTGCCTGCACCCTGCTGAGCGTCTCCTCGTCCAGGGCGACGTAGCAGCGCCGTGCGTAATCCAGCAGCTTCTCCTTGGACGGGTCAAACTCGCCCACCTCCGCCACCTTCTCCGGGGCCACCAGCAGCATCTCAGCGATGGGCGTGGTGGAGGCCACTGTGTTGCGGTCTACGCCGTGGATCTGGAAGGCCTTAGACATGTTCTTCAGCCGCTGGTAGGTCAGCAGGATCTTCTTGTAGCGAAACAGAACCCCTGCAGCGTCTTTGACTAGAGGGAGATGGGGATTGATTAGGCCTACTTCAAGGAAGGAAGGAAAGAAGCATTTCCAAAGCATTGGAACATGGCATGAGTAACATGGCTGCCATTGTCCCTCACCTCTCTGCCTCTCCCTGGTGAATCGGAAGACCCGCCTCCTCTTCATCCCTGGGTGCCCACCGCTGCTCATGCCCTCTGACATCACGTCCTCTCCTGAAATCATTTCCTCCTCGTTCATGTAGCCATCCTGCTCCAGGAATTCCTCGGCCTCCCCCAGAAGGGACAGGGAATCTAAACAGACAAACAAGACCTGCAAACTTTAGACTAGAGGTGATAGAGGTGCTAGACTGATGTGCTAGACTAGAGGTGATAGAGGTGCTAGACTAGAGGTGCTAGACTAGAGGTGCTAGACTAGAGCTGATAGATGTGCTAGACTAGAGGTGATAGACTAGAGGTGATAGAGGTGCTAGACTGATGTGCTAGACTAGAGGTGATAGAGGTGCTAGACTAGAGGTGCTAGACTAGAGGTGCTAGACTAGAGGTGCTAGACTAGAGCTGATAGAGGTGCTAGACTAGAGCTGATAGAGGTGATAGAGGTGAAAGACTAGAGCTGATAGAGGTGCTAGACTAGAGGTGATAGAGGTGATAGAGATGCTAGACTAGAGGTGAGAGGTGATAGAGATGCTAGACTAGAGGTGCTAGAATAGAGGTGAGAGGTGATAGAGATGCTAGACTAGAGGTGCTAGACTAGAGGTGATATACCAGCAGCATACCACCCTGCATACCACTGCTGGCTTGCTTCTGAAGCTAAGCAGGGTTGGTCCTGGTCAGTCCCTGGATGGGAGACCAGATGCTGCTGGAAGTGGTGTTGGAGGGCCAGTAGGAGGCACTCTTTCCTCTGGTCTAATAAAATATCCCAATACCCCAGGGGACACTGCCCTGTGTAGGGTGCCGTCTTTCGGATGGGACGTTAAATGGGTGTCCTGACTCTCTGAGGTCATTAAAGATCCCATGGCACTTATCGTAAGAGTAGAGGTGTTAACCCCGGTGTCCTGGCTAAATTCCCAATCTGGCCCTCATACCATCATGGTCACCTAATAATCCCCAGTTTACAATTGGCTCATTCATCCCCCTCCTCTCCCCTGTAACTATTCCCCAGGTCGTTGCTGCAAATGAGAACGTGTTCTCAGTCAACTTACCTGGTAAAATAACGGTAAAATAAGATAAATAAAATATAGGTGCTAGACTAGAGGAAATAGACTAGAGGTGCAAGACTAGAGATGATAGAGGTGCTAGACTAGAGGAAATAGACTAGAGCTGATAGTCTAGAGGTGAGAGGTGATAGAGGTGATAGACTAGAGGAAATAGACTAGAGGTGCTAGACTAGAGGTGATAGAGGTGCTAGACTAGAGGAAATAGACTAGAGCTGATAGAGCTGATAGTCTAGAGGTGAGAGGTGATAGAGGTGCTAGACTAGAGGTGATAGACTAGAGGTGAGAGGTGATAGAGGTGCTAGACTAGAGGAAATAGACTAGAGGTGATAGAGCTGATAGTCTAGAGGTGAGAGGTGATAGAGGTGCTAGACTAGAGGAAATAGACTAGAGGTGCTAGACTAGAGGTGATAGAGGTGCTAGACGAGAGGTGATAGAGTTGCTAGACTAGAGGAAATAGACTAGAGGTGATAGAGGTGATGTGATAGAGGTGCTAGACTAGAGGTGCTCATAGTTTGGATTAGAGATTGTCACAGAAGTGAACATTTATTCCTGTCCCATCTGGTACTGTCCATTTCTTCCCCTGTACTATCCTGATTAGTGGTGGGAAAAGTACCCAATTGTCATACTTGTTTAAAAGTAAAGATACCTTATTAGAAAATGACTCAAGTAAAAGTGAAAGTCACCCAGTAAAATACTACTTGAGTAAAAGTCTAAAAGTATTTGGTTTAAATATATTTAAGTATCAAAAGTACATGCAATTGCTCAAATATACATAAGCAAGGACATCCCTGCCGGCCAAACCCTCCCCTAACCCGGACAACGCTGGGCCAATTGTGCGCTGAACCATGGGTCTCCCGGTCGCGGCCGGCTGCGACAGAGCCTGGACTCGAACCCAGAATCTCTAGTGGCACAGCTAGCACTGCGATGCAGGGCCTTAGACCACTGCACTACTCGGGAGGCCTCTCCCATTCCTGCCAGAATCCTTTGGCACCTGCAAGAGTCCTGTTCATATGTCAACCTCTAGTCTGGATCCCATTACCTGGCCCTACACTCCCGTGTGCATTCATGTCACTCATGGTGGCTCTAATAGCGCTGCTACTGCCACTGCTGTGCCCCTGCAAGAGGGTCTGGGAGGCCCCGGAGCTGAACATGGAGCTCATCGCGGCCATCTGATTGGCTATCGTGCTGGAAGTGTGGTTTTTGGGTGGGGCCATGGCAGTGGGTGATGGTCTTCGCTGGAATATCTGACGAGATGTGAAACGCTGTGGCTCGGACTTCTGCTCTGAAAGGGTTAACGGACGGAAAAGGAGAAGATCAATGAGGGTGATCAGTGAACTGAGGCCAGTAGTGGTGAGAGGTGATGAGAATGTATAGAATATGCTCTGGATCTAGATACATGTATCATGAACAACAAGGGACTAGTGAGGTCATAAAGCAGTCCTTACCAGCTGGCCGCTCCCCCTCTCTCCTCGGCTTCCATTCAAAACGTCTAGAGTCATAGCCTGCAGGAGGAAAAACAACGGTTCCCGAGAATAAATCTATGCCTGTAAAAAGTATGTTGCCTTCCATGCTGACAAACCAGCTCCACGCGTGCATCTACGTGCTGATTTTGTCTATCCCCACCAGACGCGTTCATGCAGGTTAAAATACCAAAACCAACTGTGGACCAACTATTTAATTTGAGGACAGGTAGAAACACACATGAAACTTTCATGGACGTTTAGCTAGCTTGCTGTTGCTAGCTAATTTGTCCTAGAAAATAAACATTGGGTTGTTATTTTACCTGAAATGCATATGGTCCTGATTTTTTGCTCGATCTTTTTATAAATTTTACCCATGTTGAGTCATACAAAATCGTGTGTTCTCTACTCCGATAATTAATCCACAGACAAAAAGGGGATGTTTGTTCATTCTTCTTCTTTTGTGGAGTTTTATATGGCGGTTGGCAACGATATTTAAGGTACATTACCACCACCAAATGGTGGTGTGGACCTCCATCTTTCAATCACCCACGTGGGTATATGCTCCTAAAAACCAATGATGAGATGGGAGAGGCGGGTCTTGCAGCACATCAAGCGTCTAAAATAGAACCAAGTTCTATTTTAGCGCCTGGCTACGCAGGCGCTGGTTGAGGTGCACAAGCAGTTGGGATGAAATTATTGAATAACATGTGTACATATATTTAGCAACGCTCGTGCACGCAACGTGGGTGGTGTGGTTAGCATGGTAGAACTTCTCTAATCACAATACATCTTTCTCCATCATGGTTGTGTCCCTACTGTGTCCATCCTCCTTCCCAAACCCTCTCCATGCCCCTCTCTCACCATTGCTGTACTGGCTCTCGCTGGGGCCCTGGTTCTGATGGCCCTGGGTCTTTGTAGAGAAGATGAAGCGGTCCAGCTGGCAACGCAGGAAGTCCCTCTCCTCCTCCAGGTCCTCGATGCGTTTGTGCAGCCACGAGTTCTTCTCCAGGGAGATCTGCAGCTGCGTCCGCAGGTTGGTGATCAGAAGGTACGAGCTGCCTGGTGGGGGGGCGCCCGAGGGAGGGGGCGACTCTGAGAAACACACACAGGAAGTTAAGGGTCAGGGAATGAATATCAGGATTAATCTTAATCACTAACCGATTCGCACCGGAGAAACCAGGTGAGTGGACTCACTGGACTGTCCTTCCAGATGGTCATTCAACTACATTCATCTATGTTATGGGTTCTGATCTAGTAGGAAATGAAAGCTTTGATATGAACCGTCAAAACTCTGTTCATTCTGGTTGAAGAAGCCTTGCTGCTCAAAGTTGTTCTCCTCAAAGGGAATGGAGATTTCATAGGCCTCCTCGTTCTTCGGAGCTACAGAGGGAGACATATACAGTAGGCATTATTATGGATAAATAACTGTTATCACTTTGTCATGAAGAGGTTAATACACAGCTATATCAATGATGCAGATTTGAGAAGGTTTCACAATCTTACTCTGCATGGGGTGGGTGCCTGTGTGGTTCTTGGAGGTAGGCAAAGCGTCATTAATATTTCCCTCCTGCATCTCGTGCACCCTTCATTGTACAGAAACAATACAGGTTTATTAATGTATTACATTTGGCACACAACATCCAATGATGGAAAACAACTCCCATCGACGATGTTTCGTTGCAAATGTAACAGTATGCAGTCAGTTTAGTAATAACTTCGAAGTGTTGCCTTCAGCTTGCTAACTAAGCATGGATGCAATTATGCCACTAGAAATGTAATTACTAGTAGTTACAGTATGTCAATTATCAGCTGAGATGCAGAATAAGTTACCTACTTATTTCGCACAGATCGCTTTATTCCCCTTTGTCTAACGTTACACTTGCGAGCGAACTAGCAAGTTATATTAGCACATTATACACGATGTTCGTCACTGACATGCTAGTTTGCAAGATGTAGCGTTATAATAAACAATGGACACGTTAGCTAGCTACACATCAAATTGCCATAAGGACTCTGCTAATCTTACACAGGCTAGTTAGATAATCAGCAGCTAGCCATTTTACTAGTAGCAAGCTAACTGCTTCTTTTACGCACAAAATATTTTCTGGTGGAGTTCTCTACAAATCAATGATATACGAACCGTTATTCAGTCGTTATAACACAGTATTTCATATGTAAACCCCGTTCATTCTGTCCACTTTCGTACCTAGCTAGAACAATAACAATTTAGCGTTTATTTTACAAGTCTTGTTTACGTCCTTTGCCGTCATTTCCGGTTACCTAAGGGAGAGTCTATAATTTACCAAAATTTAGTTTGTAACGAAAAAACTCTGCTGTACAGTCAGGATCCCGTCCCAGTTGTCGGTGTCAACCCAGGTTTCGCACTGTAAATACATATCTTTATCAATGGAAAGCTCTTGTGTATTGTATTAATTGTTAATTATTAAATAGAACACAAATTATATACTGAACAAAAATATAACATGTAAAGTGTTGCTTTCATGTTTCATGAGCTGAAATAAAACATCCCAGAAATGTTCCATAAGCACAAAAATCTTATTTCTCTAAAAATATTGTGGCACAATTTGTTTACATCCCTGTTAGCGAGCATGTCTCCTTTGCCAAGATAATCCATATACCTGACAGGTGTGGCATATCAAGAAACTGATTAAACAGCATGATCATTACATTGTGCAGTTTTGTCACATAACACAATGCAACAGATGTTTCAAGTTTTGAGCAAGCGTGCAATTGGCATGCTGACTGCAGGAATGTCCACCAGAGATGTTGCCAGAGAATTTAATTGTAATTTCTCTACCGTAATCTGACACCAACTTCGTATTTAGGGAATTTGGCAGTTCGTCCAACTTTCCTCACAACCGCAGACCACATGTAACCACGCCTACCCAGGAACTCCGCATCTGGCTTCTTCACCTGCAGGATCATCTGAGACCAGCCACCCGGGACAGCTGATGTGGGGAAAAAACTTATTCTGATCAGCTGGGTCTGGCTGCCCAGTGGGCGGCTGGTCTCAGATGATTAGAGCCTAATTCAATTATTTCAATTGACTGATTTCCTTATATGAACTGTAACTCAGTAAAATCGTTGACATTTGTGCATGTTGTATTTATATTGTTGTTTAGTATATACATTATATTTCATATTCCAAAATAAATGTCAGTATGAAAAGAATTGAAAAGTAAAATATTGTTTGACAGGTTTTTCTTGCTTTCGTTTAGTGCTGCTCTGACCAAAGGACACCGGACCAATGATATTCGTCAGTGTAGAAAAGTTCGGGTGAGGGGGGAGTGGAGAGGTGTCAGGTAACATTATTCACTCATGAGTCACTGTTTTTACCTGCCAGTGAAGAACCGGAAGGATACAGTTTGAGTGGATTCTACTTACATTTTTAAGAGATAAACATTGAAAAGATACTAATCAAAATGCATTTGCACCTGTGATGAGGTGAGTATTAATCTGTTTTGTTTTTCTGTGTTTAAATGTGTTTTTTAACTGGCATCGAAACACAAAAGTGTCTTGGTTGTGCTGGGAGTATCATCGCGCTCAGGTGTGGCACCTGTTTTTCCTATGAATAAAGATACATCGAAGAGTATTGTAGGAACCTAAAATGTTACATAAAAAGGTACAAAAAAAAGTGTAGGCCTAAATACACAGACACAGTAAATATTTAAATAACATACTGTAGTTATTTGACCATGGTTACATTATTTCACACATACCTGTACTTTAATAGCTACAGAACATACACGCCATGGTGTAATGTTTATGTTCATACAATATCCTCCCACTCGACCAGTATGTCTAGAGTGAACCCCCTATCATTGCCAGAGGTGACTCTATTGTGATTTTACTCTGATCAATGTCAATGCACAAGATTTATGTCTGTCAATGTGCCACACACCTCACCTCCCCCACCTCTCTGTCCCCCAGGTGAGTGACCATGGCGCAGCACTATGATGGTCTGTCCCACTGTAAGCTGGCCCTGGCGTTTGCCATATTGATGGACCTGCTAGGTGTGTCTGCTCTGCTGGTCGGGGTCTTCGCCCCATTAGAGATTAAGGGACAGGACTTTGGGGACCTGCTGGTGTACTCTGGGGCTCTACTGATGCTCATGTCCCTGGGAGGATGGGTCATGTGGTACAGCGGGAACCTTGAGGGCCTGACCTCCAGGAAGGAGCTATGGGGAACCATGGGTGCCATGGACCGGCTGGCCCGCTCCCTCAGCCGCAGGATACGACTCCCCAGGAGCCACGGCAGCCCCTCATGATGCTTCATGGTCAGGCGTAGGAGAAGGGTGTGGTTGTAGGGGAGGATCCTCAGTGTCTCCATTAGACTATTGGCCCCTGACAGTCAAACTGCCTGGGGGTCTGTGAGCGGTATTGTTGGCATTGAGGGAGTGCTATTAAATGAACCAGGCTATGGCCTGTGATGTGAACGGGCAAAAGCGGGGTTGGGAGGAGCGCCCTTCTCAAATCACACAGTAATCTGCGCCGCTCGGTCATGTTGTCAAAGGCAGCATATGTTCACATTTTCAAACTAGTTTTCATTAGGAAGGCAGATAAAGCCTTTTTATCAAAAGCAATCATTTTTGTATGTAAAAACCCAGAATCCTACTCATTACTCCACATGATTAACCTGTCCCTTTTTTTGGAGCTGACTTCGCCGTCGGCCAAAACGGGGCACTGGGCTCATGACTGGGAGGGAGCCTGTATCCAAAACAAATCTAATCAACGCTAACCGGCTTCACCTGGGGCAGTAATAAGATTCAGTTTTTAAGAGACATTTTATAGAACTCCCTCATTCTTTAACCCAAGTTCCACAGCCTCCACGGTGGAAGAGACTTACATACTGCTAGTTCACTAGTGTCAATTGCAAGATGTAAAAACGGTCGGTCATTGCTTTTTATTGGGACTTGACCTTTGCTGAAACACCTCCGTTAGATAACAGAATTGTACAGACTGTCTGAATAGGATTTTAAACGATCAAGCATGGAGGCCATTCATAGTTCACTTGGTTGGTTTGTTTAGGCTTGAATCTGTACAGAATTGGTCTGTATATTCATAATAATCCATGTGTTGTGGTTTTCTTTGAATCGTAATAGGGTTTTTGTATTACATGATACAATTGTATTAAAACTATAAAATAACCTACCAAAGGGCATTTGTGAAGATTTGGGGTGTAAAGTATTACATTATATTGACTTGAAAACAGATATTTTATGAAAGTATTTCCCAAAATTTATTTTTCATAGATTTAAGTAGATACATAGATTATCTTGCATAGAGTCCAGTTATGATTAACATTTTCAGACATGAATCACACACACAAACACACTTTCAAATACTGCATAGTAAAATAGTTTAAGTATCTTTTGAGACTTCCACTCCCTTATCGCTCTGCAAATGAAAACGTACATTTTTTTTGTTTTAACAAAACATGTGTGTTTCACAAAGTCATGACGAGCAGACATAAGATAATTTCTCTGGGATCTTTAAGAGGATTAGCCAATCATTTCAAAAGATTTAAGAGACACACACGATAATAAAGTGCAATTACGCTGCAGATTTACCCAGCATGCAATGGGAACTGAAGGCCAGGGTCTTATGCAAGAATAGTTATTAGGAACCCAGCAGCTTCAACACTACATCTCAGTATCAATGTAAACAAGTTTGAACAAGGGTATAATGCCTTGTGCCAACGTCATGGAATGATATGCTACTGAGTGTGCATGTTATGTGGTTAACCGCTAGGCTACCTGCTGCCCATATATGATTACCATGATGAGGAAACATGTTTCACAAAAAACACAAAACATTGTACAATGACCAATCTCACAGCAACGATTGTCAAATCACATTAAGGCACACAGAGGAGACTGGGTTAACCAGGTGAAAGGTTTAGTCAAGGGGATGAGGGTAGCAACTGAATAACAGAGTGAGACAAGAAGGATTAAGCTGTGATGTCTTAATTTAATCCCAAGATTCTAGAACAAATATCCAAATGGAACTCCTAGTGAATGTAGCCCCTTAAAACATGGCTCCCATTTGTACTTCCTGGTCTCTTGTATGACATCTCTGTCTAATCCTTCCTTGTCTCATTCTAGACAGGATGTGGGTGTGGTCAAAGGGCGGCGCTGGGCAGGGAGGGGATGGGGCTCTGCCAGATGATCATGTGACTGCGGTCTGATCGTAGCGGGGCAGCTTCGGGCGCGCCGTCATTCGCGTCGTCGCCTGGAAAAGGTAAGAGGGAGACAGAGTCAGTCAGACAACCACTCTAATGACAACCACGTGATGTCCTCAACTCACCGATGCGGAAGTTGATGTAGCCCTCTCCTCCACTGAGGATGAGCTGAGAGGTAGAGACTAGAGTCACAGCACCGCCTCCTATTGTAGAGGAGCTGGTCACACAGCCTGGGGAACACAGATATAGAATACTAATAACCATGTAATAACTGCATAGTATCATGATATAATACTGTCGAATAACTATGCAATAATTGCATAGTAGCACAATATAATACTGTCTAATAACTATGTAATAACTGCATAGTATCATGATATAATACTGTCTAATAACTCTGTAATAACTGCATAGTATTTAATACTGTAGAACAGGGCTATTCAACTATATTCCTACTGGGGCCAAATGTAGAAAGGTTAATTTTAAGGGGGACAGACATTTTCCACGCGCAATTAATCTTCAGAAGAACTGTATAAAAAAAGCAACGCACATTACCAATAAAATAATTTTCTTCAAATTAAATGTTGCTAAAAGTAATTAGGAAAGAAGTGGAGGGCGCTCAACCAACGTGAGTCGAGGTGCAGCCCAAAAATGCTCATCATTGAAAAGGAAGTCACAAAACTCGCTCATCATTTTAACTAGTAAAAGCTTCTTACACGTAATTAGGCCATTTTAAAATCTGAAAACTAAGCATCTTAATAAAGAACACAAAGATACGTAAAATCAGGTGATGCCAAATTCCAGTCTGAGGGACGGAAGATTTGAATTCATTTCCCACAGTCATTAGGTGCATTCATTTGTCCCACTCCCTTCTAACAAGTCCTTGTGAGCATCAGAGGGAAACAGAAGGCATGTAGTGTTCCTGAGAGTCGTAGCTTTCAGGAATGGGGTCATAACATGTTGTAGCTTAAACCGTTGAAACACTAGAGCCAAACTCATATGAAGAAAACATGATCAACATGCCACATAGGCGCTAGAAACCACAAAAAACACTAGGATCTACACTATAGACAACCACCATAGTGCTTGTCATTTTGATACTGAACGTCGGCTTTTGGAGGGGATTTTTATGCAGATCTTTGATTAATGTTCAGAATTGATCAAAGGGCCAGGGGCCGCCAGTTGAATAGCCCCGCTGTAGAATAACTGCATTGTTACACAACAGTGAATGAATGAACAACGATAGAAGATTTTCACCAGGTGCAGCAATAATGAACTTGACAGCCTGGCGGTGTCCATGGTAACACAGTTGTGCTGCCGCCAAAGAGCAGTATGGTATAGAGGCAGACTCTGAACCTATGGAATGCAGAGAAGAAGACAATTGACATATGACCAGTGTAAGGGCATTATCTCTCAGGTGATTCTGTTGTTGACCTCTGGGGGCCAGAGGTTAGAACTCACTGAGAGACACAGGGATGGAGAAGATGGCGCCACTTCCTGTTCCCACCCACAGCCGGCCAGAGATGACGATGAGGGAGGAGATCTGCAGCGGGGAGAGAGACAAGAAGGCAGGGCCTGGAGAAGAGAGACAGAGAGACAGTCAGGAGCTTATCCATTCAAGCAGAGTGGGTTCAGTTTTTGGGTTGAAGAGGTAAGGATTGAAGCAAAATTTAAGAAAATGTATTCAAAGTTGTACATTAACTTCTATGTGGGCCATTACATGCTCACATCAGCAATATAAACATGAGCAGATTCATGAACTGAGAATCCTGTTCCTGCTCCTACCCAGTGTTTTGGTGACCAGAGGGGTCAGATCCACATCCTGCAGGGGCCGGCCAGTGGACCAATCGAAAAGCCTGAGTGTAGGGTCGAGCCGGCAGGACGTCCACACACCACTTCCTGCCGCACACAGGAAACGCACCTGTTGCTCACTGCGCTCCGAGACGGTTAAAGTTTGCTGAAAGAGAGAGGTGGGAAATATAGACAAAATAATACAAAGTACAAACCATTCTGAATTCACACACATACAATATTTTCAGGTTTGTCAAACTCTTACCTCCACTTTTCTATTCTCGACATCGACCACATGAACCCGATTCCAATATCCTACCCATAAGCACGCCCCCTTCGCTAGGCAACAACGAATGGGCTGCAGTGGAGTTGATCCCAGAGGCAAAACCTCATGTGATTGGAGATCCCATCCACCTGTCAAATATAGTGCCGATTAGTTATCATCAGTCTCTTACAATCACAGGTTGTATGTGGTCATGGATAGATGGAATACAGTTTATGTCAAATTGACGTAATTTCTTTGCATTTTAGCTAACCCTAACCCTTTTCTTAAACTTAACCTAATTATCCTAACCGGCTACTCTAATTCTCTTAACCTGCTGAATAAATTCTCCTAACCTGCTACGAAAAGTCCATTCTGACATACAATGGTTCTGGCTAGAAGGGATACAGTTTCTCAAACTTAAATGTTACCATTTCTTCCCTCCTTTCCTTCATATGCACTGATATGATCCTGACAGTAACCTGATATGATCCTAACAGTAACCTGATCTGATCATGACAGTAACCTGACCTGACGGGAACCTGACCTGAGCCTGACCTGATCCTGACAGTAACCTGACCTGATCCTGACAGTAGCCTGACCTGATCCTGACAGTAGCCTGACCTGATCCTGACAGTAGCCTGACCTGATCCTGACAGTAGCCTGACCTGATCCTGACAGTAGCCTGATCGCCTGATCTAATCCTGACAGTAGCCTGATCTGATCCTGACCTCATCCTGACAGTAACCTGATCCTGACAGTAAAGTGACCTGACTTGGACAGGAACCTGTTCTGGTCCTGATAGTGATCTGATCCTGACAGAGCCTGACCTGATTCTGACAGTAGCATGACCAGATCCTTACAGGAGCCTGACCTGATCCTGACAGGAACCTGACCTGATCTGATCCTAACAGTAACCTGACCTGATCCTGGCCGGAAACTGACTGGATCCTGACCTGATCAAGACAGGATCCTGACCTGATCTTGACAGGAATCTGATCTGATCCTGACAGGAATCTGATCCTGACAGTAACCTGACCTCATCCTAACCTGATCCTGACAGTAGCCTGACCTGATCCTGACAGTAGCCTGATCTAATCCTGACAGTAGCTTGATCTGATCCTACAGGTAACATAACCTGATCCTGACAGTAGCCTGATCTGATCCTGACAGTAGCATGACCTGATCCTCACAGTAGCCTGACCTGATCCTGACAGTAGCCTGACAAGAATCTGACAGTAACCTGACCTGATCCTAACAGTAACCTGACTGGATCCTGACCTGATCATGACAGTAGCCTGACCTGATCCTGGCCCTGAAACTAACTGGATCCTGACCTGATCATGACAGGATCCTGACCTGATCTTGACAGGAATCTGATCTGATCCTGACAGTAACCTGACCTCATCCTGACCATAGCCTGACCTGATCCTAACAGTAGCCTGACAAGAATCTGACAGTAACCTGTCAAGAATCTGACAGTAACCTGACTGGATCCTGACCTGATCATGACAGTAGCCTGACCTGATCCTGACAGTAGCCTGACCTGATCCTAACAGTAACCTGTCAAGAATCTGACAGTAACCTGACTGGATCCTGACCTGATCATGACAGTAGCCTGACCTGATCCTGACAGTAGCCTGACCTGATCCTGACAGTAGCCTGACAAGAATCTGACAGTAACCTGACCTGATCCTGGCCGGAACCTGACTGGATCCTGACCTGATCATGAGAGTAGCCTGACCTCATCCTGACAGGAACCTGACCTGATCCTGACAGGAACCTGATCCTGACAGTAACATGACCTGACCCTGACCTGATGCTGACAGTAACATGACCTGAGCCTGACCTGATCCTGACAGGAGCCTGACCTGATCCTGACAGGAACCTGAGCCTGACAGTAACATGACCTGAGCCTGACAGTAACATGACCTGAGCCTGACAGGAGCCTGACCTGATCCTGACAGGAGCCTGACCTGATCCTGACAGGAACCTGACCTGATCCTGACAGGAACCTGATCCTGACAGTAACATGACCTGAGCCTGACAGTAACATGACCTGAGCCTGACCTGATCCTGACAGGAGCCTGACCTGATCCTGACAGGAGCCTGACCTGATCCTGACAGGAACCTGACCTGATCCTGACAGGAACCTGATCCTGACAGTAACATGACCTGAGCCTGACAGTAACATGACCTGAGCCTGACAGTAACATGACCTGAGCCTGACAGGAACCTGACCTGATCCTGACAGTAGCCTGACCTGATCCTGACAGTAGCCTGACAGTAACATGATCTGATCCTGACCTAACAGGAACCTGACCTGAACCTGACAGTAGCCTGACCTGATCCTGACAGTAGCCTGACAGTAACATGATCTGATCCTGACCTAACAGGAACCTGACCTGAACCTGACAGTAGCCTGACCTGATCCTGACAGGAACCTGACCTGACAGAAGCCTGACATGATCCTGACAGTAGCCTGACCTGATCCTGACAGTAGCCTGACAGTAGCCTGACCGCCTAAACTAATCCTGACAGTAGCCTGATCCTGAGAGTAGCCTGATCTGATCCTGAACTCATCCTGACAGTAACCTGATCCTGACAGGAGCCTGACCTGTTCCTGACTTTAACCTGACCTGATACTGACAGGAACCTGACCTGATCCTGGCCAGAATCTGATCTGATCCTGAGAGGACCATGATCCTGACAGTAACCTGATCCTGACAGTAACATGACCTGATCACCATAGACTGACCTGATCCTGACAGTAACCTGACCTGATCCTGACAGTAAGAAGACCTGATCCTGACAGTAGCCTGATCGCCTAAACTAATCCTGACAGTAGCCTGATCGCCTAAACTAATCCTGACAGTAGCCTGATCGCCTAAACTAATCCTGACAGTAGCCTGATCCTGAGAGTAGCCTGATCTGATCCCGACCTCATCCTGACAGTAACCTGATCCTGATCCTGACAGGAAACTGACCTGATCCTGACAGGAACCTGAAAGTGGCCTGACCTGATCCTGACATGAACCTGACCTGATCCTGACGTGAACCTGACAGTAGCCTGATCACCTGATCTAATCTTGACAGTAGCTTGATCCTGAGAGTAGCCTAAACTGATCCTGACAGGAGCCTCACCTGATCCTGACAGGAACCTCACCTGATCCTGACAGGAACCTCACCTGATCCTGACAGGAACCTCACCTGATCCTGACAGGAACCTCACCTGATCCTGACAGGAACCTCACCTGATCCTGACAGGAACCTCACCTGATCCTGACAGGAACCTGACCTGATCCTGACAGGAAACTGACCTGATCCTGACAGGAAACTGACCTGATCCTGACAGGAACCTGACCTGATCCTGACAGGGACTTGACCTGATCCTGACAGGGACTTGACCTGATCCTGACAGGAACTTGACCTGATCCTGACAGGAACTTGACCTGATCCTGACCTGATCCTAACAGTAACCTGACCTGATACTGACAGGAACCTGAACTGATCCTGGCCGGAAATTGACTGGATCCTGACCTGATCATGAAAGTAGCCTGACCTGATCCTGACAGTAGCCTGACAGGAATCTGATCTGATCCTGAGAGGACCATGGTCCTGACAGTAACCTGATCCTGCCAGTAACATGACCTGATCACCATAGACTGACCTGAAGCTGACAGTAACAAGACCTGATCCGGACAGAAACCTGATCGGATCCTGACAGTAACCTGACCGGATCCTGACAGTAGCTTGACCTGATCCTGACAGGAACCTGACCTGATCCTGACAGTAACCTGACCTCATCTAGACAGTAACCTGAACGGATCCTGACAGGAACCGTATTCTGACAGTAACCTAACCTGATCCTGACCATAGCCTAACCTGATCCTGACAGTAATCTGACCTGATCCTGACCTGATCCTGACAGTAGCCTGACCTGATCCTGACAGTAGCCTGATCTGATCCTGACCTGATCCTGACAGTAGCCTGACCTGATCCTGACCTGATCCTGACAGTAGCCTGACCTGATCCTGACAGTAGCCTGACCTGATCCTGACAGTAGCCTGACCTGATCCTGACAGGAACCTGAAAGTAGCCTGACCTAATCCTGTCAGTAGCCTGATCCTGACAGTAAAATGATCTGATCCAGACAGGAACCTGACCTGATCCTGACAGTAACATGACCTGATCCTGACAGGAACCTCGCCTGATTCTGACAGGAACCTCGCCTGATTCTGACAGGAACCTCACCTGATTCTGACAGGAACCTCACCTGATCCTGACAGGAACCTCACCTGATCCTGACAGGAACCTCACCTGATCCTGACAGGAACCTCACCTGATCCTGACAGGAACCTCACCTGATCCTGACAGGAACCTCACCTGATCCTGACAGGAACCTCACCTGATCCTGACAGGAACCTCACCTGATCCTGACAGGAACCTCACCTGATCCTGACAGGAACCTGACAGGAAACTGACCTGATCCTGACAGGAACCTGACCTGATCCTGGCAGGAACTTGACCTGATCCTGACAGGGACTTGACCTGATCCTGACAGGGACTTGACCTGATCCTGACAGGAACTTGACCTGATCCTGACAGGAACTTGACCTGATCCTGACTTGATCCTAACAGTAACCTGACCTGATACTGACAGGAACCTGAACTGATCCTGGCCGGAAATTGACTGGATCCTGACCTGATCATGACAGTAGCCTGACCTGATCCTGACAGTAGCCTGACAGGAATCTGATCTGATCCTGAGAGGACCATGGTCCTGACAGTAACCTGATCCTGCCAGTAACATGACCTGATCACCATAGACTGACCTGAAGCTGACAGTAACAAGACCTGATCCGGACAGAAACCTGATCGGATCCTGACAGTAACCTGACCGGATCCTGACAGTAGCTTGACCTGATCCTGACAGGAACCTGACCTGATCCTGACAGTAACCTGACCTCATCTAGACAGTAACCTGAACGGATCCTGACAGGAACCGTATTCTGACAGTAACCTAACCTGATCCTGACCATAGCCTAACCTGATCCTGACAGTAATCTGACCTGATCCTGACCTGATCCTGACAGTAGCCTGACCTGATCCTGACAGTAGCCTGATCTGATCCTGACAGTAGCCTGATCTGATCCTGACAGTAGCCTGATCTGATCCTGACCTGATCCTGACAGTAGCCTGACCTGATCCTGACAGTAGCCTGACCTGATCCTGACAGTAGCCTGACCTGATCCTGACAGGAACCTGAAAGTAGCCTGACCTAATCCTGACAGTAGCCTGATCCTGACAGTAAAATGATCTGATCCAGACAGGAACCTGATCTGATCCTGACAGTAACATGACCTGATCCTGACAGTAGCCTGATCCTGAAAGTAGCCTGATCTGATCCTGACCTCATCCTGACAGTAACCTGATCCTGACAGTAAAGTGATCTAATCCGGACAGCAAACTGATCGGATCCTGACAGTATCCTGATCTGATCCTGACAGTAGCTTGACCTGATCCTGACAGTAACCTGATCCTGACAGTAACCTGACCTGATACTGACCTGATCCTGACAGTAGCCTGATCGCCTGATCTAATACTGACAGTAGCCTGATCCTGACAGTAGCCTGATCCTGAGAGTAGCCTGACCTGATCCTGACAGTAGCCTGATCGCCTGATCTAATACTGACAGTAGCCTGATCGTGACAGTAGCCTGATCCTGAGAGTAGCCTGATCTGATCCTGACCTGATCCTGACAGTAACCTGACCTGATCCTGACAGGAACCTGATCTGATCCTGACAGTAGCCTGACCTGATCCTGACAGGAACCTGAAAGTAGCCTGATCTAATCCTGATAGTAGCCTGATTACCTGATCTGATCCTGACAGTAAAGTGATCTGATCCGGACAGGAACCTGATCTGATCCTGACAGTAACCTGATCCTGACAGTAAAGTGATCTGATCCGGTCAGGAACCTGATCTGATCCTGACAGTAGCCGGACCTGATCCTGACAGTAGCCGGACCTGATCCTGACAGGAGCCTCACCTGATCCTGACAGGAGCCTCACCTGATCCTGACAGGAGCCTCACCTGATCCTGACAGGAGCCTCACCTGATCCTGACAGGAGCCTCACCTGATCCTGACAGGAACCTCACCTGATCCTGACAGGAACCTCACCTGATCCTGACAGGAACCTCACCTGATTCTGACAGGAACCTCACCTGATTCTGACAGGAACCTCACCTGATTCTGACAGGAACCTCACCTGATTCTGACAGGAACCTCACCTGATTCTGACAGGAACCTGATCTGATCCTGACAGTAGCCTGATTTGATCCTGACAGTAACATGACCTGAACCTGAGAGCAGCCTGATCTGATCCTGACCTCATCCTGAAAGTAACCTAATCCTGACAGTAAAGTGATCTGATCCGGACAGCAACCTGATCGGATCCTGACCTGATCCTGACAGTAACATGACCGGATCC
Source organism: Salvelinus fontinalis (assembly GCF_029448725.1). NCBI lineage: Eukaryota > Metazoa > Chordata > Actinopteri > Salmoniformes > Salmonidae > Salvelinus > Salvelinus fontinalis. The sequence continues at coordinate 8,289,002 of NC_074702.1, forward strand.
TGACAGTAGCTTGACCTGATCCTGACAGGAGCCTGACCTGATCCTGACAGTAGCCTGACCTGATCCTGACAGTAGCCTGACCTGATCCTGACAGTAGCCTGACCTGATCCTGACAGTAGCCTGACCTGATCCTGACAGTAGCCTGACCTGATCCTGAGAGTAGCCTGATTTGATCCTGACCTCATCCTGAATGTAACCTGATCCTGACAGGAACCTCACCTGATCCTGACAGGAACCTGATCTGATACTGACAGGAACCTGACCTGATACTGACAGGAACCTGACCTGATCCTGGCCAGAACTTGACTGGATCCTGACCTGATCATGACAGTAGCCTGACCTGATCCTGACAGTAGCCTGACCTGATCCTGACAGGAATCTGATCTGATCCTGACAGTAACCTGACCTGATACTGACCTGATCCTGACAGTAGCCTGATCGCCTGATCTAATACTGACAGTAGCCTGATCCTGAGAGTAGCCTGATATGATCCTGACCGCATCCTGACAGTAAAGTGATCTGATCCGGACAGCAAACTGATCGGATCCTGACAGTATCCTGATCTGATCCTGACAGTATCCTGATCTGATCCTGACAGTATCCTGATCTGATCCTGACAGTATCCTGATCGGATCCTGACAGTAGCTTGACCGGATCCTGACAGTAGCTTGACCTGATCCTGACAGTAGCTTGACCTGATCCTGACAATAACCTGATCCTGACAGTAACCTGACCTGATCCTGACAGTAACCTGACCTTATCCCGACAGGAACCTGATCTGATCCTGACATTAGCCTGACCTAATCCTGACAGTAGCCTGAAAGTAGCCTGACCTGATCCTGACAGTAGCCTGATCACCTGATCTAATCCTGACAGTAGCCTGATCCTGAGAGTAGTCTGATCTGATCCTGACAGTAACCTTATCCTGAAAGTAAAGTGATCTGATCCGGACAGGAACCCAACCTGATCCTAACCATAGCCTGACCTGATCCTAACAGTAGCCTGACCTAATCCTGATAGTAGCCTGATCACCTGATCTAATCCTGACAGTAGAAAAATCCTGACAGTAAAGTGATCTGATCCGGTCAGGAACCTGATCTGATCCTGACAGTAGCCTGACCTGATCCTGACAGTAGCCTGACAGTAGCCTGACCTGATCCTGACAGGATCCTGACCTGATCCTGACAGGAGCCTGATCTGATCCTGACAGGAGCCTGATCTGATCCTGACAGTAACATGACCTGAACCTGAGAGCAGCCTGATCTGATTCTGACCTTATCCTGAAAGTAACCTAATCCTGACAGTAAAGTGATCTGATCCGGACAGCAACCTGATCGGATCCTGACCTGATCCTGACAGTAACATGACCGTATCCTGACAGTAGCTTGACCGTACCCTGACAGTAGCTTGACCGTATCCTGACAGTAGCTTTTATGATGCTATTTCATATATCTGTCGTACATGTGAACTAGTTGTTGGCGCCCAGCTTTTGGGTACTCTCTAGCTATACCGAAGCTGTATGTCGTAATGAAGTTATTTTTAGAATTCTAACACGGCGATTTCATTAAGAACTAATGGATCTATCATTTCCTATACAACATGTATTTTTTAGTTATGTTTATGAATAGCTATTTGGTCAGAATATGTGTGTCAGAAAAAGTGTCAGAAAAATATTCCGGACGTTGTGGGAAAAAGTAGCTACTTTAGCACAATGTATAACCACTGATTTCAGCTCTAAATATGCACATTTTCGAACAAAACATAAGTGTATGTATAACCTGATGTTATAGGACTGTCATCTGATGAAGTATATCAAGGTTAGTCAAAAATTATATATCTTTTGCTTGTTTGTTACGATAGCTAACTTTTGCTACTGGGAAATGGCTTGTGTTTCTGGCTATTGTGGTAAGCTAATATAACGCCATATTGTGTTTTCGCTGTAAAACACTTAATAAATCGGAAATATTGGCTGGAATCACAAGATGCCTGTCTTTCATTTGCTGTACACAATGTATTTTTCAGAATTTTTTATGATGAGTAATTAGGTATTTTACGTTGGTGTCTGTAATTATTATGGCTGCTTTCGGTGCAATTTCTGATTGTAGCTGCAATGTAAACTATGATTTATACCTGAAATATGCACATTTTTCGAACAAAACATAGATTTATTGTATAACATGTTATAAGACTGTAATCTGATGAAGTTGGTTCTTGGTTAGTTAGGTTGGCTTTGTGCATGCTACCTGTGCTGTGAAAAATGTCTGTCCTTTTTTGTATTTGGTGGTGAGCTAACATAAATATACGAGCTGTTTTCGCTGTAAAACATTTTAAAAATCGGACATGTTGGCTGGATTCACAAGATGTGTACCTTTCATTTGCTGTATTGGACTTGTTAATGTGTGAAAGTAAAATATTTCAAAAATATATATTTTGAATTTCGCGCTCTGCCTTTTCAGTGGAATGTGGGAGGAGTTCCGCTGGCGGAACGCCAGAGCAGTACAGGTTTTAACAGGAACCTGATCCTGACAGGAATCTGATCTGATACTGACCATAGCCTAACCTGATCCTGACCATAGCCTGACCTGATCCTGACAGTAAAGTGATCTGATCTGGACAGGAACCTGATCTGATCCTGACAGTAGCCTGACCTGATCCTGACAGGAACCTGACAGGAGCCTCACCTGATCCTGACAGGAGCCTCACCTGATCCTGACAGGAGCCTCACCTGATCCTGACAGGAGCCTCACCTGATCCTGACAGGAGCCTCACCTGATCCTGACAGGAACCTCACTTGATCCTGACAGGAACCTCACCTGATCCTGAAAGGAACCTCACCTGATCCTGGCAGTAGCCTGATCGCCTGATCCTGATCGCCTGATCGCCTGATCCTGATCGCCTGATCCTGGCAGTAGCCTGATCGCCTGATCCTGGCAGTAGCCTGATCGCCTGATCCTGGCAGTAGCCTGATCGCCTGATCCTGGCAGTAGCCTGATCGCCTGATCCTGGCAGTAGCCTGATCGCCTGATCCTGGCAGTAGCCTGATCGCCTGATCCTGGCAGTAGCCTGATCGCCTAATCCTGGCAGTAGCCTGATCGCCTAATCCTGGCAGTAGCCTGATCGCCTAATCCTGGCAGTAGCCTGATCGCCTAATCCTGGCAGTAGCCTGATCGCCTGATCCTGGCAGTAGCCTGATCGCCTGATCAAATCCTGCCAGTAGCCTGATCTGATCCTGAGAGTAGCCTGATCTGATCCTGACAGTAACCTGATCCTGACAGTAAAGTGATCTGATCCAGACAGGAACCTGATCCTGACAGTAGCCTGATTTGATCCCGAAAGTAACATGACCTGAACCTGAGAGCAGCATGACCTTATACTGACAGTAGCCTGTTCCTGAAAGTAGCCTGATCTGATCCTGACAATAGCCTGACCGGATCCTGACAGTAGCTTGACCTGATCCTGACAGGAACCTGATCCTGACAGGAACCTGATCCTGACAGGAACCTGATCCTGATCCTGATAGGAACCTGATCCTGACAGGAAACTGACCCTGATCCTGACAGGAAACTGACCCTGATCCTGACAGGAAACTGACCCTGATCCTGAAAGGAAACTGACCCTGATCCTGACAGGAAACTGACCCTGATAGGAACCTGACCCTGATAGGAACCTGACCCTGATCCTGACAGGAACCTGACCTCATACTGACAGGAACCTGACCCTGATCCTGACAGGAACCTGACCCTGATCCTGACAGGAACCTGATCCTGACAGGAACCTGATCCTGACAGGAACCTGACCTCATACTGACAGGAACCTGACCTCATACTGACAGGAACCTGACCTCATACTGACAGGAACCTGACCTCATACTGACAGGAACCTGACCTCATACTGACAGGAACCTGACCTCATACTGACAGGAACCTGACCTCATACTGACAGGAACCTGACCTCATACTGACAGGAACCTGACCTCATACTGACAGGAACCTGACCTCATACTGACAGGAACCTGACCTCATACTGACAGGAACCTGACCTCATACTGACAGGAACCTGACCTCATACTGACAGGAACCTGACCCTGATCCTGACAGGAACCTGACCCTGATCCTGACAGGAACCTGACCCTGATAGGAACCTGACCTCATACTGACAGGAACCTGACCTGATCCTGACAAGAATCTGACGTGATCCTAACAGTAACCTGATCAAATCCTGACAGCAACCTGACCTGATCCTGACAGCAGCCTGACCTGATCCTGACAGCAGCCTGACCTGATCCTGACAGCAGCCTGACCTGATCCTGACAGCAGCCTGACCTGAACCTGACAGCAGCCTGACCTGATCCTGACAGGAGCCTGACCTGATCCTGACAGTAGCCTGACATGATCCTGACAGTAGCCTGACATGATCCTGAGAGTAGCCTGATCGGATCCTGAACTCATCCAGACAGTAAAGTGATCTGATCCAGACAGCAGCCTGACCTCATCCTGACAGCAGCCTGACCTCATCCTGACAGCAGCCTGACCTCATCCTGACAGCAGCCTGACCTCATCCTGACAGTAGCCTGACCTCATACTGACAGGAACCTGACCCTGATCCTGACAGGAACCTGACCCTGATCCTGACAGGAACCTGACCCTGATCCTGACAGGAACCTGACCCTGATCCTGACAGGAACCTGACCCTGATCCTGACAGGAACCTGACCCTGATCCTGACAGGAACCTGACCCTGATCCTGACAGGAATCTGACCCTGATCCTGACAGGAACCTGACCCTGATCCTGACAGGAACCTGACCCTGATCCTGACAGGAACCTGACCCTGATCCTGACAGGAACCTGACCCTGATCCTGACAGGAACCTGACCCTGATCCTGACAGGAACCTGACCCTGATCCTGACAGGAACCTGACCCTGATCCTGACAGGAACCTGACCCTGATCCTGACAGGAACCTGACCCTGATCCTGACAGGAACCTGACCCTGATCCTGACAGGAACCTGACCCTGATCCTGACAGGAACCTGACCTCATACTGACAGGAACCTGACCTGATCCTGACAAGAACCTGACCTGATCCTGACAAGAATCTGACGTGATCCTAACAGTAACCTGACCTGATCCTGACAGCAGCCTGACCTGATCCTGACAGCAGCCTGACCTGATCCTGACAGGAGCCTGACATGATCCTGACAGTAGCCTGACATGATCCTGAGAGTAGCCTGATCGGATCCTGACCTCATCCAGACAGTAAAGTGATCTGATCCAGACAGTAAAGTGATCTGATCCAGACAGTAAAGTGATCTGATCCAGACAGTAAAGTGATCTGATCCAGACAGCAGCCTGATCCAGACAGTAGGCTGACCTCATCCAGACAGTAGGCTGACCTCATCCAGACAGTAGGCTGACCTCATCCAGACAGTAGGCTGACCTCATCCTGACAGTAGGCTGACCTCATCCTGACAGTAGGCTGACCTCATCCTGACAGTAGGCTGACCTCATCCTGACAGTAGGCTGACCTCATCCTGACAGTAGGCTGACCTCATCCTGACAGTAGGCTGACCTCATCCTGACAGTAGGCTGACCTCATCCTGACAGTAGGCTGACCTCATCCTGACAGTAGGCTGACCTCATCCTGACAGTAGGCTGACCTCATCCTGACAGTAGGCTGACCTCATCCTGACAGTAGGCTGACCTCATCCTGACAGTAGGCTGACCTCATCCTGACAGTAGGCTGACCTCATCCTGACAGTAGGCTGACCTCATCCTGACAGTAGGCTGACTTCATCCTGACAGTAGGCTGACCTCATCCTGACCTCATCCTGACAGTAGCCTGACCTCATCCTGACAGTAGCCTGACAGTAGCCTGACCTCATCCTGACAGTAGCCTGACCTCATCCTGACAGTAGCCTGACCTCATCCTGACAGTAGCCTGACCTCATCCTGACCTGATCCTGATAGGAGCCTGACTGGATCTTGACCTGATCCTGACAGTAGCCTGACCTGATCCTGACAGGAACCTGATTTGATCCTGACAGTAGCCTGATCTGATCCTGACAGTAGCCTGACCTGATCCTGACAGTAGCCTGATCTGATCTGATCCTGACAGTAGCCTGACCTGATCCTGACAGTAGCCTGACCTGATCCTGACAGGAACCTGACCTGATCCTGGCCAGAACTTGACTGGATCCTGACCTGATCATGACAGTAGCCTGACCTGATCCTGACAGTAGCCTGACCTGATCCTGACAGGAATCTGATCTGATCCTGACAGTAACCTGACCTGATACTGACCTGATCCTGACAGTAGCCTGATCGCCTGATCTAATACTGACAGTAGCCTGATCCTGAGAGTAGCCTGATATGATCCTGACCGCATCCTGACAGTAAAGTGATCTGATCCGGACAGCAAACTGATCGGATCCTGACAGTATCCTGATCTGATCCTGACAGTATCCTGATCTGATCCTGACAGTATCCTGATCGGATCCTGACAGTAGCTTGACCGGATCCTGACAGTAGCTTGACCTGATCCTGACAATAACCTGATCCTGACAGTAACCTGACCTGATCCTGACAGTAGCCTGATCAAATACTGACAGTAGCCTGATCCTGACAGTAGCCTGATCCTGACAGTAGCCTGATCCTGACAGTAGCCTGATCCTGACAGTAGCCTGATCTGATCCTGGCAGTAGCCTAAGCGCCTGATCTAATACTGACAGTAGCCTGATCCTGACAGTAGCCCGATCTGATCCTGACCTGATCCTGACAGTAACCTGACCTTATCCCGACAGGAACCTGATCTGATCCTGACATTAGCCTGACCTAATCCTGACAGTAGCCTGAAAGTAGCCTGACCTGATCCTGACAGTAGCCTGATCACCTGATCTAATCCTGACAGTAGCCTGATCCTGAGAGTAGTCTGATCTGATCCTGACAGTAACCTTATCCTGAAAGTAAAGTGATCTGATCCGGACAGGAACCCAACCTGATCCTAACCATAGCCTGACCTGATCCTAACAGTAGCCTGACCTAATCCTGATAGTAGCCTGATCACCTGATCTAATCCTGACAGTAGAAAAATCCTGACAGTAAAGTGATCTGATCCGGTCAGGAACCTGATCTGATCCTGACAGTAGCCTGACCTGATCCTGACAGTAGCCTGACAGTAGCCTGACCTGATCCTGACAGGATCCTGACCTGATCCTGACAGGAGCCTGATCTGATCCTGACAGGAGCCTGATCTGATCCTGACAGTAACATGACCTGAACCTGAGAGCAGCCTGATCTGATTCTGACCTTATCCTGAAAGTAACCTAATCCTGACAGTAAAGTGATCTGATCCGGACAGCAACCTGATCGGATCCTGACCTGATCCTGACAGTAACATGACCGTATCCTGACAGTAGCTTGACCGTACCCTGACAGTAGCTTGACCGTATCCTGACAGTAGCTTTTATGATGCTATTTCATATATCTGTCGTACATGTGAACTAGTTGTTGGCGCCCAGCTTTTGGGTACTCTCTAGCTATACCGAAGCTGTATGTCGTAATGAAGTTATTTTTAGAATTCTAACACGGCGATTTCATTAAGAACTAATGGATCTATCATTTCCTATACAACATGTATTTTTTAGTTATGTTTATGAATAGCTATTTGGTCAGAATATGTGTGTCAGAAAAAGTGTCAGAAAAATATTCCGGACGTTGTGGGAAAAAGTAGCTACTTTAGCACAATGTATAACCACTGATTTCAGCTCTAAATATGCACATTTTCGAACAAAACATAAGTGTATGTATAACCTGATGTTATAGGACTGTCATCTGATGAAGTATATCAAGGTTAGTCAAAAATTATATATCTTTTGCTTGTTTGTTACGATAGCTAACTTTTGCTACTGGGAAATGGCTTGTGTTTCTGGCTATTGTGGTAAGCTAATATAACGCCATATTGTGTTTTCGCTGTAAAACACTTAATAAATCGGAAATATTGGCTGGAATCACAAGATGCCTGTCTTTCATTTGCTGTACACAATGTATTTTTCAGAATTTTTTATGATGAGTAATTAGGTATTTTACGTTGGTGTCTGTAATTATTATGGCTGCTTTCGGTGCAATTTCTGATTGTAGCTGCAATGTAAACTATGATTTATACCTGAAATATGCACATTTTTCGAACAAAACATAGATTTATTGTATAACATGTTATAAGACTGTAATCTGATGAAGTTGGTTCTTGGTTAGTTAGGTTGGCTTTGTGCATGCTACCTGTGCTGTGAAAAATGTCTGTCCTTTTTTGTATTTGGTGGTGAGCTAACATAAATATACGAGCTGTTTTCGCTGTAAAACATTTTAAAAATCGGACATGTTGGCTGGATTCACAAGATGTGTACCTTTCATTTGCTGTATTGGACTTGTTAATGTGTGAAAGTAAAATATTTCAAAAATATATATTTTGAATTTCGCGCTCTGCCTTTTCAGTGGAATGTGGGAGGAGTTCCGCTGGCGGAACGCCAGAGCAGTACAGGTTTTAACAGGAACCTGATCCTGACAGGAATCTGATCTGATCCTGACCATAGCCTAACCTGATCCTGACCATAGCCTGACCTGATCCTGACAGTAAAGTGATCTGATCTGGACAGTAAAGTGATCTGATCTGGACAGGAACCTGATCTGATCCTGACAGTAGCCTGACCTGATCCTGACAGGAACCTGACAGGAGCCTCACCTGATCCTGACAGGAGCCTCACCTGATCCTGACAGGAGCCTCACCTGATCCTGACAGGAGCCTCACCTGATCCTGACAGGAGCCTCACCTGATCCTGACAGGAGCATCACCTGATCCTGACAGGAACCTCACCTGATCCTGACAGGAACCTCACCTGATCCTGACAGGAACCTCACCTGATCCTGACAGGAACCTCACCTGATCCTGACAGGAACCTCACCTGATCCTGACAGGAACCTCACCTGATCCTGACAGGAACCTCACCTGATCCTGACAGGAACCTCACCTGATCCTGACAGGAACCTCACCTGATCCTGACAGGAACCTCACCTGATCCTGACAGGAACCTCACTTGATCCTGACAGGAACCTCACTTGATCCTGACAGGAACCTCACCTGATCCTGAAAGGAACCTCACCTGATCCTGAAAGGAACCTCACCTGATCCTGAAAGGAACCTCACCTGATCCTGGCAGTAGCCTGATCGCCTGATCCTGATCGCCTGATCCTGGCAGTAGCCTGATCGCCTGATCCTGGCAGTAGCCTGATCGCCTGATCCTGGCAGTAGCCTGATCGCCTGATCCTGGCAGTAGCCTGATCGCCTGATCCTGGCAGTAGCCTGATCGCCTGATCCTGGCAGTAGCCTGATCGCCTGATCCTGGCAGTAGCCTGATCGCCTAATCCTGGCAGTAGCATGATCGCCTGATCCTGGCAGTAGCCTGATCGCCTGATCAAATCCTGCCAGTAGCCTGATCTGATCCTGAGAGTAGCCTGATCTGATCCTGACAGTAACCTGATCCTGACAGTAAAGTGATCTGATCCAGACAGGAACCTGATCCTGACAGTAGCCTGATTTGATCCCGAAAGTAACATGACCTGAACCTGAGAGCAGCATGACCTTATACTGACAGTAGCCTGTTCCTGAAAGTAGCCTGATCTGATCCTGACAATAGCCTGACCGGATCCTGACAGTAGCTTGACCTGATCCTGACAGGAACCTGATCCTGACAGGAACCTGATCCTGACAGGAACCTGATCCTGATCCTGACAGGAAACTGACCCTGATCCTGACAGGAAACTGACCCTGATCCTGACAGGAAACTGACCCTGATCCTGAAAGGAAACTGACCCTGATCCTGACAGGAAACTGACCCTGATCCTGACAGGAAACTGACCCTGATAGGAACCTGACCCTGACAGGAACCTGACCCTGATCCTGACAGGAACCTGACCCTGATCCTGACAGGAACCTGACCCTGATCCTGACAGGAACCTGACCCTGATCCTGACAGGAACCTGACCCTGATCCTGACAGGAACCTGACCCTGATCCTGACAGGAACCTGACCTCATACTGACAGGAACCTGACCTCATACTGACAGGAACCTGACCTCATACTGACAGGAACCTGACCTCATACTGACAGGAACCTGACCTCATACTGACAGGAACCTGACCTCATACTGACAGGAACCTGACCTCATACTGACAGGAACCTGACCTCATACTGACAGGAACCTGACCTCATACTGACAGGAACCTGACCTCATACTGACAGGAACCTGACCTCATACTGACAGGAACCTGACCTCATACTGACAGGAACCTGACCTCATACTGACAGGAACCTGACCCTGATCCTGACAAGAACCTGACCCTGATAGGAACCTGACCTCATACTGACAGGAACCTGACCTGATCCTGACAAGAATCTGACGTGATCCTGACAGTAACCTGACCTGATCCTGACAGCAGCCTGACCTGATCCTGACAGCAGCCTGACCTGATCCTGACAGCAGCCTGACCTGATCCTGACAGCAGCCTGACCTGATCCTGACAGCAGCCTGACCTGATCCTGACAGCAGCCTGACCTGATCCTGACAGTAGCCTGACATGATCCTGACAGTAGCCTGACATGATCCTGACAGTAGCCTGACATGATCCTGACAGTAGCCTGACATGATCCTGAGAGTAGCCTGATCGGATCCTGAACTCATCCAGACAGTAAAGTGATCTGATCCAGACAGTAAAGTGATCTGATCCAGACAGTAGCCTGACCTCATCCTGACAGCAGCCTGACCTCATCCTGATAGTAGGCTGACCTCATCCTGACAGTAGGCTGACCTCATCCTGACAGTAGGCTGACCTCATCCTGACAGTAGGCTGACCTCATCCTGACAGTAGGCTGACCTCATCCTGACAGTAGGCTGACCTCATCCTGACAGTAGGCTGACCTCATCCTGACAGTAGGCTGACCTCATCCTGACAGTAGGCTGACCTCATCCTGACAGTAGGCTGACCTCATCCTGACAGTAGGCTGACCTCATCCTGACAGTAGGCTGACCTCATCCTGACAGTAGGCTGACCTCATCCTGACAGTAGGCTGACCTCATCCTGACAGTAGGCTGACCTCATCCTGACCGTAGGCTGACCTCATCCTGACCGTAGGCTGACCTCATCCTGACCTCATCCTGACAGTAGCCTGACCTCATCCTGACAGTAGCCTGACAGTAGCCTGACCTCATCCTGACAGTAGCCTGACCTCATCCTGACAGTAGCCTGACCTCATCCTGACAGTAGCCTGACCTCATCCTGACCTGATCCTGATAGGAGCCTGACTGGATCTTGACCTGATCCTGACAGTAGCCTGACCTGATCCTGACAGGAACCTGATTTGATCCTGACAGTAGCCTGATCTGATCCTGACAGTAGCCTGACCTGATCCTGACAGTAGCCTGACCTGATCCTGACAGTAGCCTGATCTGATCTGATCCTGACAGTAGCCTGACCTGATCCTGACAGTAGCCTGACCTGATCCTGACAGGAACCTGACCTGATCCTGGCCAGAACTTGACTGGATCCTGACCTGATCATGACAGTAGCCTGACCTGATCCTGACAGTAGCCTGACCTGATCCTGACAGGAATCTGATCTGATCCTGACAGTAACCTGACCTGATACTGACCTGATCCTGACAGTAGCCTGATCGCCTGATCTAATACTGACAGTAGCCTGATCCTGAGAGTAGCCTGATATGATCCTGACCGCATCCTGACAGTAAAGTGATCTGATCCGGACAGCAAACTGATCGGATCCTGACAGTATCCTGATCTGATCCTGACAGTATCCTGATCTGATCCTGACAGTATCCTGATCGGATCCTGACAGTAGCTTGACCGGATCCTGACAGTAGCTTGACCTGATCCTGACAATAACCTGATCCTGACAGTAACCTGACCTGATCCTGACAGTAGCCTGATCAAATACTGACAGTAGCCTGATCCTGACAGTAGCCTGATCCTGACAGTAGCCTGATCCTGACAGTAGCCTGATCTGATCCTGACAGTAGCCTAAGCGCCTGATCTAATACTGACAGTAGCCTGATCCTGACAGTAGCCCGATCTGATCCTGACCTGATCCTGACAGTAACCTGACCTTATCCCGACAGGAACCTGATCTGATCCTGACATTAGCCTGACCTAATCCTGACAGTAGCCTGAAAGTAGCCTGACCTGATCCTGACAGTAGCCTGATCACCTGATCTAATCCTGACAGTAGCCTGATCCTGAGAGTAGTCTGATCTGATCCTGACAGTAACCTTATCCTGAAAGTAAAGTGATCTGATCCGGACAGGAACCCAACCTGATCCTAACCATAGCCTGACCTGATCCTAACAGTAGCCTGACCTAATCCTGATAGTAGCCTGATCACCTGATCTAATCCTGACAGTAGAAAAATCCTGACAGTAAAGTGATCTGATCCGGTCAGGAACCTGATCTGATCCTGACAGTAGCCTGACCTGATCCTGACAGTAGCCTGACAGTAGCCTGACCTGATCCTGACAGGATCCTGACCTGATCCTGACAGGAGCCTGATCTGATCCTGACAGGAGCCTGATCTGATCCTGACAGTAACATGACCTGAACCTGAGAGCAGCCTGATCTGATTCTGACCTTATCCTGAAAGTAACCTAATCCTGACAGTAAAGTGATCTGATCCGGACAGCAACCTGATCGGATCCTGACCTGATCCTGACAGTAACATGACCGTATCCTGACAGTAGCTTGACCGTACCCTGACAGTAGCTTGACCGTATCCTGACAGTAGCTTTTATGATGCTATTTCATATATCTGTCGTACATGTGAACTAGTTGTTGGCGCCCAGCTTTTGGGTACTCTCTAGCTATACCGAAGCTGTATGTCGTAATGAAGTTATTTTTAGAATTCTAACACGGCGATTTCATTAAGAACTAATGGATCTATCATTTCCTATACAACATGTATTTTTTAGTTATGTTTATGAATAGCTATTTGGTCAGAATATGTGTGTCAGAAAAAGTGTCAGAAAAATATTCCGGACGTTGTGGGAAAAAGTAGCTACTTTAGCACAATGTATAACCACTGATTTCAGCTCTAAATATGCACATTTTCGAACAAAACATAAGTGTATGTATAACCTGATGTTATAGGACTGTCATCTGATGAAGTATATCAAGGTTAGTCAAAAATTATATATCTTTTGCTTGTTTGTTACGATAGCTAACTTTTGCTACTGGGAAATGGCTTGTGTTTCTGGCTATTGTGGTAAGCTAATATAACGCCATATTGTGTTTTCGCTGTAAAACACTTAATAAATCGGAAATATTGGCTGGAATCACAAGATGCCTGTCTTTCATTTGCTGTACACAATGTATTTTTCAGAATTTTTTATGATGAGTAATTAGGTATTTTACGTTGGTGTCTGTAATTATTATGGCTGCTTTCGGTGCAATTTCTGATTGTAGCTGCAATGTAAACTATGATTTATACCTGAAATATGCACATTTTTCGAACAAAACATAGATTTATTGTATAACATGTTATAAGACTGTAATCTGATGAAGTTGGTTCTTGGTTAGTTAGGTTGGCTTTGTGCATGCTACCTGTGCTGTGAAAAATGTCTGTCCTTTTTTGTATTTGGTGGTGAGCTAACATAAATATACGAGCTGTTTTCGCTGTAAAACATTTTAAAAATCGGACATGTTGGCTGGATTCACAAGATGTGTACCTTTCATTTGCTGTATTGGACTTGTTAATGTGTGAAAGTAAAATATTTCAAAAATATATGTTTTGAATTTCGCGCTCTGCCTTTTCAGTGGAATGTGGGAGGAGTTCCGCTGGCGGAACGCCAGAGCAGTACAGGTTTTAACAGGAACCTGATCCTGACAGGAATCTGATCTGATCCTGACCATAGCCTAACCTGATCCTGACCATAGCCTGACCTGATCCTGACAGTAAAGTGATCTGATCTGGACAGGAACCTGATCTGATCCTGACAGTAGCCTGACCTGATCCTGACAGGAACCTGACAGGAGCCTCACCTGATCCTGACAGGAGCCTCACCTGATCCTGACAGGAGCCTCACCTGATCCTGACAGGAGCCTCACCTGATCCTGACAGGAGCCTCACCTGATCCTGACAGGAACCTCACCTGATCCTGACAGGAACCTCACCTGATCCTGACAGGAACCTCACCTGATCCTGACAGGAACCTCACCTGATCCTGACAGGAACCTCACCTGATCCTGACAGGAACCTCACCTGATCCTGACAGGAACCTCACCTGATCCTGACAGGAACCTCACCTGATCCTGACAGGAACCTCACCTGATCCTGACAGGAACCTCACCTGATCCTGACAGGAACCTCACCTGATCCTGGCAGTAGCCTGATCGCCTGATCCTGGCAGTAGCCTGATCGCCTGATCCTGATCGCCTGATCCTGGCAGTAGCCTGATCGCCTGATCCTGGCAGTAGCCTGATCGCCTGATCCTGGCAGTAGCCTGATCGCCTGATCCTGGCAGTAGCCTGATCGCCTGATCCTGGCAGTAGCCTGATCGCCTGATCCTGGCAGTAGCCTGATCGCCTGATCCTGGCAGTAGCCTGATCGCCTGATCCTGGCAGTAGCCTGATCGCCTGATCCTGGCAGTAGCCTGATCGCCTAATCCTGGCAGTAGCCTGATCGCCTAATCCTGGCAGTAGCCTGATCGCCTAATCCTGGCAGTAGCCTGATCGCCTAATCCTGGCAGTAGCCTGATCGCCTGATCCTGGCAGTAGCCTGATCGCCTGATCAAATCCTGCCAGTAGCCTGATCTGATCCTGAGAGTAGCCTGATCTGATCCTGACAGTAACCTGATCCTGACAGTAAAGTGATCTGATCCAGACAGGAACCTGATCCTGACAGTAGCCTGATTTGATCCCGAAAGTAACATGACCTGAACCTGAGAGCAGCATGACCTTATACTGACAGTAGCCTGTTCCTGAAAGTAGCCTGATCTGACCCTGACAATAGACTGACCTGATCCTGACAGGAACCTGATCCTGACAGGAACCTGATCCTGACAGGAACCTGATCCTGATCCTGACAGGAAACTGACCCTGATCCTGACAGGAAACTGACCCTGATCCTGACAGGAAACTGACCCTGATCCTGACAGGAAACTGACCCTGATCCTGACAGGAAACTGACCCTGATCCTGATAGGAACCTGACCCTGACAGGAACCTGACCCTGACAGGAACCTGACCCTGATCCTGACAGGAACCTGACCCTGATCCTGACAGGAACCTGACCCTGATCCTGACAGGAACCTGACCCTGATCCTGACAGGAACCTGACCCTGATCCTGACAGGAACCTGACCCTGATCCTGACAGGAACCTGACCTCATACTGACAGGAACCTGACCTCATACTGACAGGAACCTGACCTCATACTGACAGGAACCTGACCTCATACTGACAGGAACCTGACCTCATACTGACAGGAACCTGACCTCATACTGACAGGAACCTGACCTCATACTGACAGGAACCTGACCTCATACTGACAGGAACCTGACCTCATACTGACAGGAACCTGACCTCATACTGACAGGAACCTGACCTCATACTGACAGGAACCTGACCTCATACTGACAGGAACCTGACCTCATACTGACAGGAACCTGACCTCATACTGACAGGAACCTGACCCTGATCCTGACAGGAACCTGACCCTGATAGGAACCTGACCTCATACTGACAGGAACCTGACCTGATCCTGACAAGAATCTGACGTGATCCTAACAGTAACCTGATCAAATCCTGACAGTAACCTGACCTGATCCTGACAGCAGCCTGACCTGATCCTGACAGCAGCCTGACCTGATCCTGACAGCAGCCTGACCTGATCCTGACAGCAGCCTGACCTGATCCTGACAGGAGCCTGACCTGATCCTGACAGTAGCCTGACCTGATCCTGACAGTAGCCTGACATGATCCTGAGAGTAGCCTGATCGGATCCTGACCTCATCCAGACAGTAAAGTGATCTGATCCAGACAGTAAAGTGATCTGATCCAGACAGTAAAGTGATCTGATCCAGACAGTAGCCTGACCTCATCCTGACAGCAGCCTGACCTCATCCTGATAGTAGGCTGACCTCATCCTGATAGTAGGCTGACCTCATCCTGATAGTAGGCTGACCTCATCCTGACAGTAGGCTGACCTCATCCTGACAGTAGGCTGACCTCATCCTGACAGTAGGCTGACCTCATCCTGACAGTAGGCTGACCTCATCCTGACAGTAGGCTGACCTCATCCTGACAGTAGGCTGACCTCATCCTGACAGTAGGCTGACCTCATCCTGACAGTAGGCTGACCTCATCCTGACCGTAGGCTGACCTCATCCTGACCGTAGGCTGACCTCATCCTGACCGTAGGCTGACCTCATCCTGACAGTAGGCTGACCTCATCCTGACCTCATCCTGACAGTAGCCTGACCTCATCCTGACAGTAGCCTGACAGTAGCCTGACCTCATCCTGACAGTAGCCTGACCTCATCCTGACAGTAGCCTGACCTCATCCTGACAGTAGCCTGACCTCATCCTGACCTGATCCTGATAGGAGCCTGACTGGATCTTGACCTGATCCTGACAGTAGCCTGACCTGATCCTGACAGGAACCTGATTTGATCCTGACAGTAGCCTGATCTGATCCTGACAGTAGCCTGACCTGATCCTGACAGTAGCCTGATCTGATCTGATCCTGACAGTAGCCTGACCTGATCCTGACAGTAGCCTGACCTGATCCTGACAGGAACCTGACCTGATCCTGGCCAGAACTTGACTGGATCCTGACCTGATCATGACAGTAGCCTGACCTGATCCTGACAGTAGCCTGACCTGATCCTGACAGGAATCTGATCTGATCCTGACAGTAACCTGACCTGATACTGACCTGATCCTGACAGTAGCCTGATCGCCTGATCTAATACTGACAGTAGCCTGATCCTGAGAGTAGCCTGATATGATCCTGACCGCATCCTGACAGTAAAGTGATCTGATCCGGACAGCAAACTGATCGGATCCTGACAGTATCCTGATCTGATCCTGACAGTATCCTGATCTGATCCTGACAGTATCCTGATCGGATCCTGACAGTAGCTTGACCGGATCCTGACAGTAGCTTGACCTGATCCTGACAATAACCTGATCCTGACAGTAACCTGACCTGATCCTGACAGTAGCCTGATCAAATACTGACAGTAGCCTGATCCTGACAGTAGCCTGATCCTGACAGTAGCCTGATCCTGACAGTAGCCTGATCTGATCCTGACAGTAGCCTGATCCTGACAGTAGCCCGATCTGATCCTGACCTGATCCTGACAGTAACCTGACCTTATCCCGACAGGAACCTGATCTGATCCTGACAGGAACCTGACCCTGATCCTGACAGGAACCTGACCCTGATCCTGACAGGAACCTGACCCTGATCCTGACAGGAACCTGACCCTGATCCTGACAGGAACCTGACCCTGATCCTGACAGGAACCTGACCCTGATCCTGACAGGAACCTGACCCTGATCCTGACAGGAACCTGACCTCATACTGACAGGAACCTGACCTCATACTGACAGGAACCTGACCTCATACTGACAGGAACCTGACCTCATACTGACAGGAACCTGACCTCATACTGACAGGAACCTGACCTCATACTGACAGGAACCTGACCTCATACTGACAGGAACCTGACCTCATACTGACAGGAACCTGACCTCATACTGACAGGAACCTGACCTCATACTGACAGGAACCTGACCTCATACTGACAGGAACCTGACCTCATACTGACAGGAACCTGACCCTGATCCTGACAGGAACCTGACCCTGATCCTGACAGGAACCTGACCCTGATAGGAACCTGACCTCATACTGACAGGAACCTGACCTGATCCTGACAAGAATCTGACGTGATCCTAACAGTAACCTGATCAAATCCTGACAGTAACCTGACCTGATCCTGACAGCAGCCTGACCTGATCCTGACAGCAGCCTGACCTGATCCTGACAGCAGCCTGACCTGATCCTGACAGCAGCCTGACCTGATCCTGACAGGAGCCTGACCTGATCCTGACAGTAGCCTGACATGATCCTGACAGTAGCCTGACATGATCCTGAGAGTAGCCTGATCGGATCCTGAACTCATCCAGACAGTAAAGTGATCTGATCCAGACAGTAAAGTGATCTGATCCAGACAGTAGCCTGACCTCATCCTGACAGCAGCCTGACCTCATCCTGATAGTAGGCTGACCTCATCCTGACAGTAGGCTGACCTCATCCTGACAGTAGGCTGACCTCATCCTGACAGTAGGCTGACCTCATCCTGACAGTAGGCTGACCTCATCCTGACAGTAGGCTGACCTCATCCTGACAGTAGGCTGACCTCATCCTGACAGTAGGCTGACCTCATCCTGACAGTAGGCTGACCTCATCCTGACAGTAGGCTGACCTCATCCTGACAGTAGGCTGACCTCATCCTGACAGTAGGCTGACCTCATCCTGACAGTAGGCTGACCTCATCCTGACCGTAGGCTGACCTCATCCTGACAGTAGGCTGACCTCATCCTGACCTCATCCTGACAGTAGCCTGACCTCATCCTGACAGTAGCCTGACAGTAGCCTGACCTCATCCTGACAGTAGCCTGACCTCATCCTGACAGTAGCCTGACCTCATCCTGACAGTAGCCTGACCTCATCCTGACCTGATCCTGATAGGAGCCTGATCCTGACAGTAGCCTGATCCTGACAGTAGCCTGATCTGATCCTGACAGTAGCCTGATCCTGACAGTAGCCCGATCTGATCCTGACCTGATCCTGACAGTAACCTGACCTTATCCCGACAGGAACCTGATCTGATCCTGACAGGAACCTGACCCTGATCCTGACAGGAACCTGACCCTGATCCTGACAGGAACCTGACCTTATCCCGACAGGAACCTGATCTGATCCTGACAGGAACCTGACCCTGATCCTGACAGGAACCTGACCCTGATCCTGACAGGAACCTGACCCTGATCCTGACAGGAACCTGACCCTGATCCTGACAGGAACCTGACCCTGATCCTGACAGGAACCTGACCCTGATCCTGACAGGAACCTGACCTCATACTGACAGGAACCTGACCTCATACTGACAGGAACCTGACCTCATACTGACAGGAACCTGACCTCATACTGACAGGAACCTGACCTCATACTGACAGGAACCTGACCTCATACTGACAGGAACCTGACCTCATACTGACAGGAACCTGACCTCATACTGACAGGAACCTGACCTCATACTGACAGGAACCTGACCTCATACTGACAGGAACCTGACCTCATACTGACAGGAACCTGACCTCATACTGACAGGAACCTGACCTCATACTGACAGGAACCTGACCTCATACTGACAGGAACCTGACCTCATACTGACAGGAACCTGACCTCAAACTGACAGGAACCTGACCTCATACTGACAGGAACCTGACCCTGATCCTGACAGGAACCTGACCCTGATCCTGACAGGAACCTGACCCTGATAGGAACCTGACCTCATACTGACAGGAACCTGACCTGATCCTGACAAGAATCTGACGTGATCCTAACAGTAACCTGATCAAATCCTGACAGTAACCTGACCTGATCCTGACAGCAGCCTGACCTGATCCTGACAGCAGCCTGACCTGATCCTGACAGCAGCCTGACCTGATCCTGACAGCAGCCTGACCTGATCCTGACAGGAGCCTGACCTGATCCTGACAGTAGCCTGACATGATCCTGACAGTAGCCTGACATGATCCTGAGAGTAGCCTGATCGGATCCTGAACTCATCCAGACAGTAAAGTGATCTGATCCAGACAGTAAAGTGATCTGATCCAGACAGTAGCCTGACCTCATCCTGACAGCAGCCTGACCTCATCCTGACAGCAGCCTGACCTCATCCTGATAGCAGCCTGACCTCATCCTGACAGTAGGCTGACCTCATCCTGACAGTAGGCTGACCTCATCCTGACAGTAGGCTGACCTCATCCTGACAGTAGGCTGACCTCATCCTGACAGTAGGCTGACCTCATCCTGACAGTAGGCTGACCTCATCCTGACAGTAGGCTGACCTCATCCTGACAGTAGGCTGACCTCATCCTGACAGTAGGCTGACCTCATCCTGACCGTAGGCTGACCTCATCCTGACAGTAGGCTGACCTCATCCTGACCTCATCCTGACAGTAGCCTGACCTCATCCTGACAGTAGCCTGACAGTAGCCTGACCTCATCCTGACAGTAGCCTGACCTCATCCTGACAGTAGCCTGACCTCATCCTGACAGTAGCCTGACCTCATCCTGACCTGATCCTGATAGGAGCCTGACTGGATCTTGACCTGATCCTGACAGTAGCCTGACCTGATCCTGACAGGAACCTGATTTGATCCTGACAGTAGCCTGATCTGATCCTGACAGTAGCCTGACCTGATCCTGACAGTAGCCTGATCTGATCTGATCCTGACAGTAGCCTGACCTGATCCTGACAGTAGCCTGACCTGATCCTGACAGGAACCTGACCTGATCCTGGCCAGAACTTGACTGGATCCTGACCTGATCATGACAGTAGCCTGACCTGATCCTGACAGTAGCCTGACCTGATCCTGACAGGAATCTGATCTGATCCTGACAGTAACCTGACCTGATACTGACCTGATCCTGACAGTAGCCTGATCGCCTGATCTAATACTGACAGTAGCCTGATCCTGAGAGTAGCCTGATATGATCCTGACCGCATCCTGACAGTAAAGTGATCTGATCCGGACAGCAAACTGATCGGATCCTGACAGTATCCTGATCTGATCCTGACAGTATCCTGATCTGATCCTGACAGTATCCTGATCGGATCCTGACAGTAGCTTGACCGGATCCTGACAGTAGCTTGACCTGATCCTGACAATAACCTGATCCTGACAGTAACCTGACCTGATCCTGACAGTAGCCTGATCAAATACTGACAGTAGCCTGATCCTGACAGTAGCCTGATCCTGACAGTAGCCTGATCCTGACAGTAGCCTGATCCTGACAGTAGCCTGATCTGATCCTGACAGTAGCCTGATCCTGACAGTAGCCCGATCTGATCCTGACCTGATCCTGACAGTAACCTGACCTTATCCCGACAGGAACCTGATCTGATCCTGACATTAGCCTGACCTAATCCTGACAGTAGCCTGAAAGTAGCCTGACCTGATCCTGACAGTAGCCTGATCACCTGATCTAATCCTGACAGTAGCCTGATCCTGAGAGTAGTCTGATCTGATCCTGACAGTAACCTTATCCTGAAAGTAAAGTGATCTGATCCGGACAGGAACCCAACCTGATCCTAACCATAGCCTGACCTGATCCTAACAGTAGCCTGACCTAATCCTGATAGTAGCCTGATCACCTGATCTAATCCTGACAGTAGAAAAATCCTGACAGTAAAGTGATCTGATCCGGTCAGGAACCTGATCTGATCCTGACAGTAGCCTGACCTAATCCTGACAGTAGCCTGACAGTAGCCTGACCTGATCCTGACAGGATCCTGACCTGATCCTGACAGGAGCCTGATCTGATCCTGACAGGAGCCTGATCTGATCCTGACAGTAACATGACCTGAACCTGAGAGCAGCCTGATCTGATTCTGACCTTATCCTGAAAGTAACCTAATCCTGACAGTAAAGTGATCTGATCCGGACAGCAACCTGATCGGATCCTGACCTGATCCTGACAGTAACATGACCGTATCCTGACAGTAGCTTGACCGTACCCTGACAGTAGCTTGACCGTATCCTGACAGTAGCTTTTATGATGCTATTTCATATATCTGTCGTACATGTGAACTAGTTGTTGGCGCCCAGCTTTTGGGTACTCTCTAGCTATACCGAAGCTGTATGTCGTAATGAAGTTATTTTTAGAATTCTAACACGGCGATTTCATTAAGAACTAATGGATCTATCATTTCCTATACAACATGTATTTTTTAGTTATGTTTATGAATAGCTATTTGGTCAGAATATGTGTGTCAGAAAAAGTGTCAGAAAAATATTCCGGACGTTGTGGGAAAAAGTAGCTACTTTAGCACAATGTATAACCACTGATTTCAGCTCTAAATATGCACATTTTCGAACAAAACATAAGTGTATGTATAACCTGATGTTATAGGACTGTCATCTGATGAAGTATATCAAGGTTAGTCAAAAATTATATATCTTTTGCTTGTTTGTTACGATAGCTAACTTTTGCTACTGGGAAATGGCTTGTGTTTCTGGCTATTGTGGTAAGCTAATATAACGCCATATTGTGTTTTCGCTGTAAAACACTTAATAAATCGGAAATATTGGCTGGAATCACAAGATGCCTGTCTTTCATTTGCTGTACACAATGTATTTTTCAGAATTTTTTATGATGAGTAATTAGGTATTTTACGTTGGTGTCTGTAATTATTATGGCTGCTTTCGGTGCAATTTCTGATTGTAGCTGCAATGTAAACTATGATTTATACCTGAAATATGCACATTTTTCGAACAAAACATAGATTTATTGTATAACATGTTATAAGACTGTAATCTGATGAAGTTGGTTCTTGGTTAGTTAGGTTGGCTTTGTGCATGCTACCTGTGCTGTGAAAAATGTCTGTCCTTTTTTGTATTTGGTGGTGAGCTAACATAAATATACGAGCTGTTTTCGCTGTAAAACATTTTAAAAATCGGACATGTTGGCTGGATTCACAAGATGTGTACCTTTCATTTGCTGTATTGGACTTGTTAATGTGTGAAAGTAAAATATTTCAAAAATATATATTTTGAATTTCGCGCTCTGCCTTTTCAGTGGAATGTGGGAGGAGTTCCGCTGGCGGAACGCCAGAGCAGTACAGGTTTTAACAGGAACCTGATCCTGACAGGAATCTGATCTGATCCTGACCATAGCCTAACCTGATCCTGACCATAGCCTGACCTGATCCTGACAGTAAAGTGATCTGATCTGGACAGTAAAGTGATCTGATCTGGACAGTAAAGTGATCTGATCTGGACAGGAACCTGATCTGATCCTGACAGTAGCCTGACCTGATCCTGACAGGAACCTGACAGGAGCCTCACCTGATCCTGACAGGAGCCTCACCTGATCCTGACAGGAGCCTCACCTGATCCTGACAGGAGCCTCACCTGATCCTGACAGGAGCCTCACCTGATCCTGACAGGAGCCTCACCTGATCCTGACAGGAACCTCACCTGATCCTGACAGGAACCTCACCTGATCCTGACAGGAACCTCACCTGATCCTGACAGGAACCTCACCTGATCCTGACAGGAACCTCACCTGATCCTGACAGGAACCTCACCTGATCCTGACAGGAACCTCACCTGATCCTGACAGGAACCTCACCTGATCCTGACAGGAACCTCACCTGATCCTGACAGGAACCTCACTTGATCCTGACAGGAACCTCACCTGATCCTGACAGGAACCTCACCTGATCCTGGCAGTAGCCTGATCACCTGATCCTGGCAGTAGCCTGATCGCCTGATCCTGATCGCCTGATCCTGGCAGTAGCCTGATCGCCTGATCCTGGCAGTAGCCTGATCGCCTGATCCTGGCAGTAGCCTGATCGCCTGATCCTGGCAGTAGCCTGATCGCCTGATCCTGGCAGTAGCCTGATCGCCTGATCCTGGCAGTAGCCTGATCGCCTGATCCTGGCAGTAGCCTGATCGCCTGATCCTGGCAGTAGCCTGATCGCCTGATCCTGGCAGTAGCCTGATCGCCTGATCCTGGCAGTAGCCTGATCGCCTAATCCTGGCAGTAGCATGATCGCCTGATCCTGGCAGTAGCCTGATCGCCTGATCAAATCCTGCCAGTAGCCTGATCTGATCCTGAGAGTAGCCTGATCTGATCCTGACAGTAACCTGATCCTGACAGTAAAGTGATCTGATCCAGACAGGAACCTGATCCTGACAGTAGCCTGATTTGATCCCGAAAGTAACATGACCTGAACCTGAGAGCAGCATGACCTTATACTGACAGTAGCCTGTTCCTGAAAGTAGCCTGATCTGATCCTGACAATAGCCTGACCGGATCCTGACAGTAGCTTGACCTGATCCTGACAGGAACCTGATCCTGACAGGAACCTGATCCTGACAGGAACCTGATCCTGATCCTGACAGGAAACTGACCCTGATCCTGACAGGAAACTGACCCTGATCCTGACAGGAAACTGACCCTGATCCTGAAAGGAAACTGACCCTGATCCTGACAGGAAACTGACCCTGATAGGAACCTGACCCTGACAGGAACCTGACCCTGATCCTGACAGGAACCTGACCCTGATCCTGACAGGAACCTGACCCTGATCCTGACAGGAACCTGACCCTGATCCTGACAGGAACCTGACCCTGACAGGAACCTGACCCTGATCCTGACAGGAACCTGACCTCATACTGACAGGAACCTGACCTCATACTGACAGGAACCTGACCTCATACTGACAGGAACCTGACCTCATACTGACAGGAACCTGACCTCATACTGACAGGAACCTGACCTCATACTGACAGGAACCTGACCTCATACTGACAGGAACCTGACCTCATACTGACAGGAACCTGACCTCATACTGACAGGAACCTGACCTCATACTGACAGGAACCTGACCTCATACTGACAGGAACCTGACCCTGATCCTGACAGGAACCTGACCCTGATAGGAACCTGACCTCATACTGACAGGAACCTGACCTGATCCTGACAAGAATCTGACGTGATCCTAACAGTAACCTGATCAAATCCTGACAGTAACCTGACCTGATCCTGACAGCAGCCTGACCTGATCCTGACAGCAGCCTGACCTGATCCTGACAGCAGCCTGACCTGATCCTGACAGCAGCCTGACCTGATCCTGACAGGAGCCTGACCTGATCCTGACAGTAGCCTGACATGATCCTGACAGTAGCCTGACATGATCCTGAGAGTAGCCTGATCGGATCCTGAACTCATCCAGACAGTAAAGTGATCTGATCCAGACAGCAGCCTGACCTCATCCTGATAGTAGGCTGACCTCATCCTGACAGTAGGCTGACCTCATCCTGACAGTAGGCTGACCTCATCCTGACAGTAGGCTGACCTCATCCTGACAGTAGGCTGACCTCATCCTGACAGTAGGCTGACCTCATCCTGACAGTAGGCTGACCTCATCCTGACAGTAGGCTGACCTCATCCTGACAGTAGGCTGACCTCATCCTGACAGTAGGCTGACCTCATCCTGACAGTAGGCTGACCTCATCCTGACCGTAGGCTGACCTCATCCTGACCGTAGGCTGACCTCATCCTGACAGTAGCCTGACCTCATCCTGACAGTAGCCTGACAGTAGCCTGACCTCATCCTGACAGTAGCCTGACCTCATCCTGACAGTAGCCTGACCTCATCCTGACAGTAGCCTGACCTCATCCTGACAGTAGCCTGACCTCATCCTGACCTGATCCTGATAGGAGCCTGACTGGATCTTGACCTGATCCTGACAGTAGCCTGACCTGATCCTGACAGGAACCTGATTTGATCCTGACAGTAGCCTGATCTGATCCTGACAGTAGCCTGACCTGATCCTGACAGTAGCCTGATCTGATCTGATCCTGACAGTAGCCTGACCTGATCCTGACAGTAGCCTGACCTGATCCTGACAGGAACCTGACCTGATCCTGGCCAGAACTTGACTGGATCCTGACCTGATCATGACAGTAGCCTGACCTGATCCTGACAGTAGCCTGACCTGATCCTGACAGGAATCTGATCTGATCCTGACAGTAACCTGACCTGATACTGACCTGATCCTGACAGTAGCCTGATCGCCTGATCTAATACTGACAGTAGCCTGATCCTGAGAGTAGCCTGATATGATCCTGACCGCATCCTGACAGTAAAGTGATCTGATCCGGACAGCAAACTGATCGGATCCTGACAGTATCCTGATCTGATCCTGACAGTATCCTGATCTGATCCTGACAGTATCCTGATCGGATCCTGACAGTAGCTTGACCGGATCCTGACAGTAGCTTGACCTGATCCTGACAATAACCTGATCCTGACAGTAACCTGACCTGATCCTGACAGTAGCCTGATCAAATACTGACAGTAGCCTGATCCTGACAGTAGCCTGATCCTGACAGTAGCCTGATCCTGACAGTAGCCTGATCTGATCCTGACAGTAGCCTAAGCGCCTGATCTAATACTGACAGTAGCCTGATCCTGACAGTAGCCCGATCTGATCCTGACCTGATCCTGACAGTAACCTGACCTTATCCCGACAGGAACCTGATCTGATCCTGACATTAGCCTGACCTAATCCTGACAGTAGCCTGAAAGTAGCCTGACCTGATCCTGACAGTAGCCTGATCACCTGATCTAATCCTGACAGTAGCCTGATCCTGAGAGTAGTCTGATCTGATCCTGACAGTAACCTTATCCTGAAAGTAAAGTGATCTGATCCGGACAGGAACCCAACCTGATCCTAACCATAGCCTGACCTGATCCTAACAGTAGCCTGACCTAATCCTGATAGTAGCCTGATCACCTGATCTAATCCTGACAGTAGAAAAATCCTGACAGTAAAGTGATCTGATCCGGTCAGGAACCTGATCTGATCCTGACAGTAGCCTGACCTGATCCTGACAGTAGCCTGACAGTAGCCTGACCTGATCCTGACAGGATCCTGACCTGATCCTGACAGGAGCCTGATCTGATCCTGACAGGAGCCTGATCTGATCCTGACAGTAACATGACCTGAACCTGAGAGCAGCCTGATCTGATTCTGACCTTATCCTGAAAGTAACCTAATCCTGACAGTAAAGTGATCTGATCCGGACAGCAACCTGATCGGATCCTGACCTGATCCTGACAGTAACATGACCGTATCCTGACAGTAGCTTGACCGTACCCTGACAGTAGCTTGACCGTATCCTGACAGTAGCTTTTATGATGCTATTTCATATATCTGTCGTACATGTGAACTAGTTGTTGGCGCCCAGCTTTTGGGTACTCTCTAGCTATACCGAAGCTGTATGTCGTAATGAAGTTATTTTTAGAATTCTAACACGGCGATTTCATTAAGAACTAATGGATCTATCATTTCCTATACAACATGTATTTTTTAGTTATGTTTATGAATAGCTATTTGGTCAGAATATGTGTGTCAGAAAAAGTGTCAGAAAAATATTCCGGACGTTGTGGGAAAAAGTAGCTACTTTAGCACAATGTATAACCACTGATTTCAGCTCTAAATATGCACATTTTCGAACAAAACATAAGTGTATGTATAACCTGATGTTATAGGACTGTCATCTGATGAAGTATATCAAGGTTAGTCAAAAATTATATATCTTTTGCTTGTTTGTTACGATAGCTAACTTTTGCTACTGGGAAATGGCTTGTGTTTCTGGCTATTGTGGTAAGCTAATATAACGCCATATTGTGTTTTCGCTGTAAAACACTTAATAAATCGGAAATATTGGCTGGAATCACAAGATGCCTGTCTTTCATTTGCTGTACACAATGTATTTTTCAGAATTTTTTATGATGAGTAATTAGGTATTTTACGTTGGTGTCTGTAATTATTATGGCTGCTTTCGGTGCAATTTCTGATTGTAGCTGCAATGTAAACTATGATTTATACCTGAAATATGCACATTTTTCGAACAAAACATAGATTTATTGTATAACATGTTATAAGACTGTAATCTGATGAAGTTGGTTCTTGGTTAGTTAGGTTGGCTTTGTGCATGCTACCTGTGCTGTGAAAAATGTCTGTCCTTTTTTGTATTTGGTGGTGAGCTAACATAAATATACGAGCTGTTTTCGCTGTAAAACATTTTAAAAATCGGACATGTTGGCTGGATTCACAAGATGTGTACCTTTCATTTGCTGTATTGGACTTGTTAATGTGTGAAAGTAAAATATTTCAAAAATATATATTTTGAATTTCGCGCTCTGCCTTTTCAGTGGAATGTGGGAGGAGTTCCGCTGGCGGAACGCCAGAGCAGTACAGGTTTTAACAGGAACCTGATCCTGACAGGAATCTGATCTGATCCTGACCATAGCCTAACCTGATCCTGACCATAGCCTGACCTGATCCTGACAGTAAAGTGATCTGATCTGGACAGGAACCTGATCTGATCCTGACAGTAGCCTGACCTGATCCTGACAGGAACCTGACAGGAGCCTCACCTGATCCTGACAGGAGCCTCACCTGATCCTGACAGGAGCCTCACCTGATCCTGACAGGAGCCTCACCTGATCCTGACAGGAGCCTCACCTGATCCTGACAGGAGCCTCACCTGATCCTGACAGGAGCCTCACCTGATCCTGACAGGAGCCTCACCTGATCCTGACAGGAGCCTCACCTGATCCTGACAGGAACCTCACCTGATCCTGACAGGAACCTCACCTGATCCTGACAGGAACCTCACCTGATCCTGACAGGAACCTCACCTGATCCTGACAGGAACCTCACTTGATCCTGACAGGAACCTCACCTGATCCTGAAAGGAACCTCACCTGATCCTGGCAGTAGCCTGATCGCCTGATCCTGATCGCCTGATCCTGGCAGTAGCCTGATCGCCTGATCCTGGCAGTAGCCTGATCGCCTGATCCTGGCAGTAGCCTGATCGCCTGATCCTGGCAGTAGCCTGATCGCCTGATCCTGGCAGTAGCCTGATCGCCTGATCCTGGCAGTAGCCTGATCGCCTGATCCTGGCAGTAGCCTGATCGCCTGATCCTGGCAGTAGCCTGATCGCCTGATCCTGGCAGTAGCCTGATCGCCTGATCCTGGCAGTAGCCTGATCGCCTGATCCTGGCAGTAGCCTGATCGCCTGATCCTGGCAGTAGCCTGATCGCCTGATCCTGGCAGTAGCCTGATCGCCTAATCCTGGCAGTAGCCTGATCGCCTAATCCTGGCAGTAGCCTGATCGCCTGATCCTGGCAGTAGCCTGATCGCCTGATCAAATCCTGCCAGTAGCCTGATCGCCTGATCAAATCCTGCCAGTAGCCTGATCTGATCCTGAGAGTAGCCTGATCTGATCCTGACAGTAACCTGATCCTGACAGTAAAGTGATCTGATCCAGACAGGAACCTGATCCTGACAGTAGCCTGATTTGATCCCGAAAGTAACATGACCTGAACCTGAGAGCAGCATGACCTTATACTGACAGTAGCCTGTTCCTGAAAGTAGCCTGATCTGATCCTGACAATAGCCTGACCTGATCCTGACAGGAACCTGATCCTGACAGGAACCTGATCCTGACAGGAACCTGATCCTGACAGGAAACTGACCCTGATCCTGACAGGAAACTGACCCTGATCCTGAAAGGAAACTGACCCTGATAGGAAACTGACCCTGATCCTGACAGGAAACTGACCCTGATCCTGACAGGAAACTGACCCTGATAGGAACCTGACCCTGATAGGAACCTGACCCTGATCCTGACAGGAACCTGACCCTGATCCTGACAGGAACCTGACCCTGATCCTGACAGGAACCTGACCCTGATCCTGACAGGAACCTGATCCTGATAGGAACCTGACCTCATACTGACAGGAACCTGACCTCATACTGACAGGAACCTGACCTCATACTGACAGGAACCTGACCTCATACTGACAGGAACCTGACCTCATACTGACAGGAACCTGACCTCATACTGACAGGAACCTGACCTCATACTGACAGGAACCTGACCTCATACTGACAGGAACCTGACCTCATACTGACAGGAACCTGACCTCATACTGACAGGAACCTGACCTCATACTGACAGGAACCTGACCTCATACTGACAGGAACCTGACCTCATACTGACAGGAACCTGACCCTGATCCTGACAGGAACCTGACCCTGATAGGAACCTGACCTCATACTGACAAGAATCTGACGTGATCCTAACAGTAACCTGATCAAATCCTGACAGCAACCTGACCTGATCCTGACAGCAGCCTGACCTGATCCTGACAGCAGCCTGACCTGATCCTGACAGCAGCCTGACCTGATCCTGACAGGAGCCTGACCTGATCCTGACAGTAGCCTGACATGATCCTGACAGTAGCCTGACATGATCCTGAGAGTAGCCTGATCGGATCCTGACCTCATCCAGACAGTAAAGGGATCTGATCCAGACAGTAAAGTGATCTGATCCAGACAGTAGCCTGACCTCATCCAGACAGCAGCCTGACCTCATCCAGACAGCAGCCTGACCTCATCCAGACAGCAGCCTGACCTCATCCTGACAGTAGCCTGACCTCATACTGACAGGAACCTGACCCTGATCCTGACAGGAACCTGACCCTGATCCTGACAGGAACCTGACCCTGATCCTGACAGGAACCTGACCCTGATCCTGACAGGAACCTGACCCTGATCCTGACAGGAACCTGACCCTGATCCTGACAGGAACCTGACCCTGATCCTGACAGGAACCTGACCCTGATCCTGACAGGAACCTGACCCTGATCCTGACAGGAACCTGACCCTGATCCTGACAGGAACCTGACCCTGATCCTGACAGGAACCTGACCCTGATCCTGACAGGAACCTGACCCTCATACTGACAGGAACCTGACCCTCATACTGACAGGAACCTGACCCTGATCCTGACAGGAACCTGACCCTGATCCTGACAGGAACCTGACCCTGATCCTGACAGGAACCTGACCCTGATCCTGACCCTGATCCTGACAGGAACCTGACCTCATACTGACAGGAACCTGACCTGATCCTGACAAGAACCTGACCTGATCCTGACAAGAATCTGACGTGATCCTGACAGTAACCTGACGTGATCCTGACAGCAGCCTGACCTGATCCTGACAGCAGCCTGACCTGATCCTGACAGCAGCCTGACCTGATCCTGACAGCAGCCTGACCTCATCCTGACAGCAGCCTGACCTCATCCAGACAGTATCCTGACCTCATCCAGACAGTATCCTGACCTCATCCAGACAGTATCCTGACCTCATCCAGACAGTATCCTGACCTCATCCAGACAGTATCCTGACCTCATCCAGACAGTATCCTGACCTCATCCAGACAGTAGGCTGACCTCATCCAGACAGTAGGCTGACCTCATCCAGACAGTAGGCTGACCTCATCCAGACAGTAGGCTGACCTCATCCAGACAGTAGGCTGACCTCATCCAGACAGTAGGCTGACCTCATCCAGACAGTAGGCTGACCTCATCCAGACAGTAGGCTGACCTCATCCAGACAGTAGGCTGACCTCATCCAGACAGTAGGCTGACCTCATCCAGACAGTAGGCTGACCTCATCCAGACAGTAGGCTGACCTCATCCAGACAGTAGGCTGACCTCATCCAGACAGTAGGCTGACCTCATCCAGACAGTAGGCTGACCTCATCCAGACAGTAGGCTGACCTCATCCAGACAGTAGGCTGACCTCATCCAGACAGTAGGCTGACCTCATCCAGACAGTAGGCTGACCTCATCCAGACAGTAGGCTGACCTCATCCAGACAGTAGGCTGACCTCATCCAGACAGTAGGCTGACCTCATCCAGACAGTAGGCTGACCTCATCCAGACAGTAGCCTGACCTCATCCAGACAGTAGCCTGACCTCATCCTGACAGTAGCCTGACCTCATCCTGACAGTAGCCTGACCTCATCCTGACAGTAGCCTGACCTCATCCTGACAGTAGCCTGACCTCATCCTGACAGTAGCCTGACCTCATCCTGACCTGATCCTGATTAGGAGCCTGACTGGATCTTGACCTGATCCTGACAGTAGCCTGACCTGATCCTGACAGGAACCTGATTTGATCCTGACAGTAGCCTGATCTGATCCTGACAGTAGCCTGACCTGATCCTGACAGTAGCCTGATCTGATCTGATCCTGACAGTAGCCTGACCTGATCCTGACAGTAGCCTGACCTGATCCTGACCGGAACCTTACCTGATCCTAACAGTAACCTGACCTGATCCTAACAGTAACCTGACCTGATCCTGACAGTAACCTGACCTGATCCTGGCTGGAACCTGACTGGATCTTGACCTGATCCTGACAGTAGCCTGGCCTGATCCTGACAGGAACCTGACCTGATCCTGACAGGAACCTGACCTGATCCTGACAGTATTCTGACCTGATCCTGACAGTAGCCTGACCTGATCCTGACAGTAGCCTGACCTGATCCTGACCGGAACCTTACCTGATCCTGACCTGATCCTAACAGTAACCTGACCTGATCCTGACAGTAACCTGACCTGATCCTGACAGTAGCCTGACCTGATCCTGACAGTAGCCTGACCTGATCCTGACAGTAGCCTGACCTGATCCTGATCTGATCCTGACAGGAACCTGATCTGATCCTGACAGGAACCTGACCTGATCCTGACCATAGCCTGAACTGATCCTGACAGTAGCCTGACCTGATCCTGACAGGAACCCGATCTGATCCTGACAGTAGCCTGACCTGATCCTGACCGGAACCTTACCTGATCCTGACCTGATCCTAACAGTAACCTGACCTGATCCTGACAGTATTCTGACCTGATCCTGACCGGAACCTTACCTGATCCTGACCTGATCCTAACAGTAACCTGACCTGATCCTGACAGTATTCTGACCTGATCCTGACAGTAGCCTGACCTGATCCTGACAGTCGCCTGACCTGATCCTGACAGTAGCCTGACCTGATCCTGATCTGATCCTGACAGGAACCTGATCTGATCCTGACAGGAACCTGACCTGATCCTGACCATAGCCTGAACTGATCCTGACAGTAGCCTGACCTGATCCTGACAGGAACCCGATCTGATCCTGACAGTAACCCGATCTGATCCTGACAGTAACCCGATCTGATCCTGACAGTAACCCGATCTGATCCTGACAGTAACCCGATCTGATCCTGACAGTAACCCGACCTGATCCTGACAGTAACCCGACCTGATCCTGACAGTAACCTGAGAGGGGGAATTACCTGGGTTGTGCGAGAAGAATGCAAGCGTCCCATTGGCTAATCCAGCAATGACTTGACCCTGTGAATACCTGAAAGGTTTAGAGTTGAAAATAAACAAAGACAAAACATGCAATATTCAAACTGGTACACAATTATCCTTTCAGATCTAGTCATCCAAGTGTCCAACTGTAGGGGCTCGTGGTCTATATCGGACTGGGTACAGGAGTACTCACGTGAGAGAGTGCACACCCTCAGACAGAGAGATAGACTGCAGACAGCGCCTCCTGGCTGTGGACGCGGAGTGGACCAACACACTGGGAATGGAGGAAGAAAGAAACAGAGGAGAGAGGGAGAATGAGCAACTGTTAATTGTTTAACATATCATGGAATAGCATGGTTCTGATCTCCACACCTCACCTTCCTTCCTGAGTTCCAATCCACACAGTTCCTGAGGTCTCACCTGATGACACAGAAATGTAACAGAGACAGTAAGCTGATAGCATTGCCAGTGTTTAAAGCATTGTTAATGGAAATAACTAGTTGAGTGATGATTTGGAAATGATGGTGGCTATGGTTAACAAGTCTACAGAAATCTAAAATTGGTAAGCTGATCCTAGATCTGTGCCTAAGGGTAACTTTTACCCGGAGAGTAATAGATAGCACTGACCAGTAGGGGGCACAGCACAGATGCATAGGGCGGGCGAGGTGGGCGGGAGGCTAAACTGATCCAGCACTGTATTGGACCGTGCAGGGTTGATCACTGTGACATCACTACTGGAGGCGGGACCAGAGACCACCCACACTGCACACTGACAGAGTGGATGGAAGAGAGAGGAGTGATGCCTACTACTGAAAAATGACAGATCAACCCCTAGCCCAGTGTTTCCCAAACTCGGTCCTGGAGACTCCAAGGGGTGCACGTTTTGTTTTTTGCCCTAGCACTACACAGCGGATTCATATAATCAAAGCTTAGTGATGAGTTGATCATTTGAATCAGCTGTGTGGTGCTAGGGCAAAAAACAAAACCCTTTGGAGTCCCCAGGACCGAGCTGGGGAAACACTGCCCTAGCCCCTACCCACTAGGCATTTGTGTGTAGACCTAAAAGGTTTGGATGGGTGTAACCAGTATGCTAAACAACATGGTTCCATCTAGCCTGTCAGTGGACATGGAGCTACTACCATATTGATTCTACCTATCAAACCTCTCAGATCTACAAGAAGTGCAAGTAAGAGCTAGGGGTCAATTTGGCATTGAGAAAAACATAAGCATGACATGGTCTGAAAATAGTGGTTAGATGGTACTGCAAGTGGTAGTTACTGTGACTAGAACTAGTAATTTGACGGTAATGACCACCTTACCGTTGTCTCGCCTGAGATCTCAGGTGTGACAGCAACAGCACAGTTTAGCTACAGAGAGAAAACACAAGTTATGGACTGTGTTCTGGGAAAAGACTGTCTGGGTTAAAAACCATAGCACTGATTGTAAACATGTTTCTGAATAGTATGTCCTACCTTGGCTGTAGAATCTCTCTGGTCCAGCAGTCTGAGCTGCACTAGGACAGGCACATCTTTGGGCTCAGGGGTCGGATCGGAGGAATCCTGCAATAATCCCACACAATATACTGAATATACCAGATTAAGGTTTGTGTCTACTTCCACAGTCTGTGTGTGAGTATTGTCACCTCTGAAGTAAATATTGTGTTTACTTACAGTGTCTTCAGATAGTATTCATACCCCTTGACTTTTTCCACATTTTGTTGTGTTACTGCCTGAATTTAAAATGGATTCAATTAAAATTGTGTGTCACTGATCTACACATAATACCACATGTCACAGTGGAATTATAGAAATAAATTAAAAAACTTTTAAAGCTGAAATGTCTTGAGTTAATATGTATTCAACCCCTTTGGTATGGCAATCCTAAATAAGTTAAGGAGTAAAAGTGTTGCTTAACAAGTCACATAACTTGCATGGATTCACTCTGTGTGCATTCTGTCTTGAATGACTACTCCATCTCTGTACCCCACACATACAGTTATCTGTAAGGTCCCTCAGTAGAGTAGTGAACTTCAAGCACCGATTCAACCACAAAGACCAGGGAGCAACAACAAAAAGCAGGCATTGAGCCTCCCTCTGAGCATGGAGAAGTTATTCATTACACTTTGGATGGTGTATCAATACACCCAGTCACTACAAAGATACAGGCGTCCTTCCTAACTCAGTCGCCGGAGAAGAAGGAAACCGCTCAGGGATTTCACCACGAGGCCAATGGGGATTTTAAACATTTACTGGCTGTGATAGGAGAAAACTGAGGATGGATTAACGACATAGTAGTTACTCCACAATACTAACCTAAATGACAGAGAGAAATGAGGAAGCCTGTACAGAATAAAAATAGTCCAAAACATGCATCCTGTTTGTTATAAGGCACTAAAGTAATACTGTAAAACATGCATCCTGTTTGCTATAAGGCACTAAAGTAATACTGTAAAACATGCATCCTGTTTGCTATAAGGCACTAAAGTAATACTGTAAAACATGCATCCTGTTTGTTATAAGGCACTAAAGTAATACTGTAAAACATGTATCCTGTTTGCTATAAGGCACTAAAGTAATACTGTAAAACATGCATCCTGTTTGTTATAAGGCACTAAAGTAATACTGTAAAACATGCATTCTGTTTGCTATAAGGCACTAAAGTAATACTGTAAAACATGCATCCTGTTTGCTATAAGGCACTAAAGTAATACTGTAAAACATGTATCCTGTTTGTTATAAGGCACTAAAGTAATACTGTAAAACATGCATCCTGTTTGCTATAAGGCACTAAAGTAATACTGTAAAACATGCATCCTGTTTGCTATAAGGCACTAAAGTAATACTGTAAAACATGCATCCTGTTTGCTATAAGGCACTAAAGTAATACTGTAAAACATGTATCCTGTTTGCTATAAGGCACTAAAGTAATACTGTAAAACATGTATCCTGTTTGCTATAAGGCACTAAAGTAATACTGTAAAACATGCATCCTGTTTGCTATAAGGCACTAAAGTAATACTGTAAAACATGTATCCTGTTTGCTATAAGGCACTAAAGTAATACTGTAAAACATGCATCCTGTTTGCTATAAGGCACTAAAGTAATACTGTAAAACATGTATCCTGTTTGCTATAAGGCACTAAAGTAATACTGTAAAACATGTATCCTGTTTGCTATAAGGCACTAAAGTAATACTGTAAAACATGTATCCTGTTTGCTATAAGGCACTAAAGTAATACTGTAAAACATGTATCCTGTTTGCTATAAGGCACTAAAGTAATACTGTAAAACATGCATCCTGTTTGCTATAAGGCACTAAAGTAATACTGTAAAACATGCATCCTGTTTGCTATAAGGCACTAAAGTAATACTGTAAAACATGTATCCTGTTTGCTATAAGGCCCTAAAGTAATACTGTAAAACATGTATCCTGTTTGTTATAAGGCCCTAAAGTAATACTGTAAAACATGTATCCTGTTTGTTATAAGGCACTAAAGTAATACTGTAAAACATGCATCCTGTTTGCTATAAGGCACTAAAGTAATACTGTAAAACATGCATCCTGTTTGTTATAAGGCACTAAAGTAATACTGTAAAACATGCATCCTGTTTGCTATAAGGCACTAAAGTAATACTGTAAAACATGCATCCTGTTTGCTATAAGGCACTAAAGTAATACTGTAAAACATGCATCCTGTTTGCTATAAGGCACTAAAGTAATACTGTAAAACATGCATCCTGTTTGTTATAAGGCACTAAAGTAATACTGTAAAACATGCATCCTGTTTGCTATAAGGCACTAAAGTAATACTGTAAAACATGCATTCTGTTTGCTATAAGGCACTAAAGTAATACTGTAAAACATGTATCCTGTTTGCTATAAGGCACTAAAGTAATACTGTAAAACATGCATCCTGTTTGCTATAAGGCACTAAAGTAATACTGTAAAACATGCATCCTGTTTGCTATAAGGCACTAAAGTAATACTGTAAAACATGCATCCTGTTTGCTATAAGGCACTAAAGTAATACTGTAAAACATGTATCCTGTTTGCTATAAGGCACTAAAGTAATACTGTAAAACATGCATCCTGTTTGCTATAAGGCACTAAAGTAATACTGTAAAACATGTATCCTGTTTGCTATAAGGCACTAAAGTAATACTGTAAAACATGCATCCTGTTTGCTATAAGGCACTAAAGTAATACTGTAAAACATGTATCCTGTTTGCTATAAGGCCCTAAAGTAATACTGTAAAACATGTATCCTGTTTGCTATAAGGCACTAAAGTAATACTGTAAAACATGCATCCTGTTTGCTATAAGGCACTAAAGTAATACTGTAAAACATGCATCCTGTTTGCTATAAGGCACTAAAGTAATACTGTAAAACATGTATCCTGTTTGCTATAAGGCCCTAAAGTAATACTGTAAAACATGTATCCTGTTTGTTATAAGGCCCTAAAGTAATACTGTAAAACATGTATCCTGTTTGTTATAAGGCACTAAAGTAATACTGTAAAACATGCATCCTGTTTGCTATAAGGCACTAAAGTAATACTGTAAAACATGCATCCTGTTTGTTATAAGGCACTAAAGTAATACTGTAAAACATGCATCCTGTTTGCTATAAGGCACTAAAGTAATACTGTAAAACATGCATTCTGTTTGCTATAAGGCACTAAAGTAATACTGTAAAACATGCATTCTGTTTGCTATAAGGCACTAAAGTAATACTGTAAAACATGCATCCTGTTTGTTATAAGGCACTAAAGTAATACTGTAAAACATGCATCCTGTTTGCTATAAGGCACTAAAGTAATACTGTAAAACATGCATCCTGTTTGCTATAAGGCACTAAAGTAATACTGTAAAACATGCATCCTGTTTGCTATAAGGCACTAAAGTAATACTGTAAAACATGCATTCTGTTTGCTATAAGGCACTAAAGTAATACTGTAAAACATGTATCCTGTTTGCTATAAGGCACTAAAGTAATACTGTAAAACATGCATCCTGTTTGCTATAAGGCACTAAAGTAATACTGTAAAACATGCATCCTGTTTGCTATAAGGCACTAAAGTAATACTGTAAAACATGCATCCTGTTTGCTATAAGGCACTAAAGTAATACTGTAAAACATGTATCCTGTTTGCTATAAGGCACTAAAGTAATACTGTAAAACATGTATCCTGTTTGCTATAAGGCACTAAAGTAATACTGTAAAACATGTATCCTGTTTGCTATAAGGCACTAAAGTAATACTGTAAAACATGCATCCTGTTTGCTATAAGGCACTAAAGTAATACTGTAAAACATGTATCCTGTTTGCTATAAGGCACTAAAGTAATACTGTAAAACATGTATCCTGTTTGCTATAAGGCACTAAAGTAATACTGTAAAACATGTATCCTGTTTGCTATAAGGCACTAAAGTAATACTGTAAAACATGCATCCTGTTTGCTATAAGGCACTAAAGTAATACTGTAAAACATGCATCCTGTTTGCTATAAGGCACTAAAGTAATACTGTAAAACATGCATCCTGTTTGCTATAAGGCACTAAAGTAATACTGTAAAACATGTATCCTGTTTGCTATAAGGCACTAAAGTAATACTGTAAAACATGTATCCTGTTTGCTATAAGGCACTAAAGTAATACTGTAAAACATGTATCCTGTTTGTTATAAGGCACTAAAGTAATACTGTAAAACATGTATCCTGTTTGCTATAAGGCACTAAAGTAATACTGTAAAACATGTATCCTGTTTGTTATAAGGCACTAAAGTAATACTGTAAAACATGTATCCTGTTTGCTATAAGGCACTAAAGTAATACTGTAAAACATGTATCCTGTTTGCTATAAGGCACTAAAGTAATACTGTAAAACATGTATCCTGTTTGCTATAAGGCACTAAAGTAATACTGTAAAACATGTATCCTGTTTGCTATAAGGCAGGCACTAAAGTAATACTGTAAAACATGCATCCTGTTTGCTATAAGGCACTAAAGTAATACTGTAAAACATGCATCCTGTTTGCTATAAGGCACTAAAGTAATACTGTAAAACATGTGGCAAAGAACTTCATTTTTTGTTCTGAATACGAAGCGTTATGTTTTGGGGCAAATCCAAAACGACACATAACTGAGTACCACTGTTCATATTTTCAAGCATGGTGGTGGCTGCATCATGATATGGGTATGCTTGTCATCTGCAAGGACGAGGGAATTTTTAAGGATAAAAACATGTAATAGAGCTAAGCACAGGCAAAATCCTAGAGGAAAACCTGGTTCAGTCTGCTTTCCAACAGACACTGGGAGATTAATTCACCTTTCAACAGGACAATTACCTAAAACACAAGGCCAACTATACAGTGGAGTTACTTACCAACATGACATTGAATGTTCCTGAGTGGCCTAGTTACAGATTTGACTTAAATAAGCCATAACTTTAAAATGTCTGTCTAGGAATGATCAACAACCAACTTGACAGAGCTTGAAGAAGTTTTAAAAGAATAATAAAAATGGGCAAATATTGTACAATCCAGGTGTGCAAAGCTCTTAGAGACTTAGCCAAAAATACTATTTATAATCTCACTGCAATCGCTGCCAAATGTGATTCTAACATCTATTGACTCAGGGGTTGAATACTTACGTTATCAAGATAGATTAGTGTTTTATTTTCAATAAATATTATAATTTCTCCCACTTTGACATTACAGATTATTGTTTGTAGATCGTTGACAAACAACTACAGTTAAATCTATTTTAATCCCACTTTGTAACTCAACAAAATGTGGAAAAGTCAAGGGGTGTGAATACTTTCTGAAGGCACTGTATGTGTGTGTGTGTGTGTGTGTGTGTGTTTACCTGTGTGTGTGACAGCGGCATGCTCCAGCCATGAACCTGCCGTTTTCCCAGGGTTCCCCAGACATGAGAGCGGATTTCTCTGTACAGCTCCCTCCTCCTGACCCGCGGAGACAGGGCTGCAGGAGAGGAGGCACCACTGGGAGGAAACGGGAAGAGGAAGAACAGAGGGGAAGAAGGGGCAGTGGGTGAGAGAGTGGTTTAAAAAGATGTACTGCTTTATGATAGTTACTAATGTAACCTATGTTACTAATGTAACCTATGTTACTAATGTAACCTATGTTACTAATGTAACCTATGTTGGTAGATGAGGTAAGTTCACTTCAGACCTTACAATGTAAAGCACTTTGAGCAGTTGGAAAGAGCTCTAAAGACATGTAATCCCATTATCATCATATCAACGTACTCTGTCTGAGTCGTACTGACAGCCAATTGCCGTGGAGACCCCATTGGTGAGTGAGTGAGGGACTGGGACGTCGGCAAGGTCAGCGCTAGGGCAGCAGACGGAACCAAGGGGTTCTTGTTCAGGCCAAACAAACGGTTGAATCTTGAATGGACAGAGAGACGGTTAATGGTTAATTTGACCAGAAACTCTGCCCACCTCACAGGAATAGAATAACTCTTACACATAACTTTCCCCATAGGCACTCTGGTCATGTGCTTGGGATATAGACTGTGTAGCCACAGGTAAATATGAACAGCTATTGAGCTAAATGTTGTGAAGTCAGGGTTCAGAGCCAGGCCCAGGACAAATATGTGTGGTTGTGTGCCTGTTAGCAGCTCAAGGTTTAACGTGGAGAAAGTGGTTAAAAACATCTGTGGACTTTTTTACTGCAATAATTGCCAAATTAAAAACAGTCGTCTTTTCCTTCCTGATTCTTCACTCCCTCGCTCTCACCTTCTCCACACACTAGTCCTCTCTCTCTCTGTGATCCTCTCTTCTTGGGTGGCCCTGAAAAGAAGGGATGACTGATGTGAGATGGAGAGAAATGAGTTATTCCCTTCTCGCTTTTCTACAGGACTATGAAACCTCCTGTCAGTCTACTTCTATGGGGGAGACAGGCAGGTATGGTTACCGAATGGTCTGACTGCGTCTCACAGCCTCCTGCAGCTCAAACAAACGCTCCTTATACTGGTTCTTCTCCATGACAACACGGGACATCTCCGAACGAGAGAACCGACGCAGCGATATGGGCAGGGAGGACTATGGGTAACAGATTAACATTCTAGTTAGAGTACATCAAGTCCATTAGAGAAATTTTATAAAAATGACAACATCTATTAGCAGAAATAAAGAGACAACACAAAGAAAGCCCTCTTACATCATCATCTGATTGATTTGCTTCCAGTTCTTTCCGAAGTCTACATTAAAGCAGAAACACATGCAATCAATGAATCACACCACATGAACAAATATTGTTTGTATAACTTTGTCTCATTCTGCCAACCATCAATGACCTGACACTAGAGTTGTGTACCTCTTGGTTTCCTCCTCCATCTCCTTCATCCTTCCCTCCAATCGGGTGACAGTCTCCTGGCAGGAAGTCACCTCCACCTTAAGAGCTGACCTCTCATTGGTCAGCTCCTCCACACGAGAGATCAGTGCTTTCCGGGCTGCATTCACTAACTCACTGGGAGAGGTAGAGGGAGACAATGTAAGAGTGAGAGAAAATTAATAAGAGAGAGAATGCAAAAGTGAATAAATACAGTAAACAAAGGACCCATTGTACTCCGTTTTACTTCAGGCCCAATGTGCCCTCTGTCAACGTCTAAATCTAAATGAAACAGAGGCATAGTGAATGGTAAGCCCCCTACACACAGAGTTAGTCACACAGGACTAGTCATAGTAGGTTAATAATAACGGTGGGATAAACGCGGGGACTTACTGGGTGTGTTTCAGGTCCTCATACTGAGAAAGAATCTCCTCAAACTGGTCAGTGCTGCCTGCACAGACAAGAAAAACAAACAGTTCTCACCACAAATAGCATTAACCCATACCTTAACCTTAACCCTTTTCAGAACAACTAGCTTGTAATTGCTCACGCCAGATCTCATGACATTGACACTTGAATCCAGTCTAACTAGTGCCTACTGCCCAGCACTGCCTAAGATACCCCCTCAGCTCTTTCCCCCTAGCCTTCCTCTGGCTGGAAAATAGAGGTTGTATGTATTTTAAGAGAGCAAAGGGCATACATTTCATCTTATGTGAACAACCAGTGCAGTGTTTCACTGCAAACAGGGGGCGTAGGTGTGCCCTTGCCTAATGGTCGTACCTCTGACACTGGCCCCCTGGTCCACACTCTCTATGTATTCCCGACTCAGCTCGGACAGCTCTGAAAACACAGACTCCGTGTTCCTCAGCTCCCATTCCAGACTATCCATATCCTCATCCTCCATCTCCTGCTTTGCTCCTTCCTCTTTTTTCTCCTCCTTCTCTCCTTCCTTCTCTGCCACCTCCTTAATTTCTTCCCCCATGCTGGTCTTGTCTCTGATTGGCTCTTTGGCGTCTGCTCGGACCGGGGTGCTAGGGAACATGGGTAACAGAGAAGAGGTTGGGAGGGGGCAGTGAGTGTCAGTTTGTCCAACAGTAAAGTGTGTTGGGGAGATGTCCAATCAAGAGTCTTTCTGAACCATGACAGACCTGTGAAGGGAAGTCGTCTGATTTACAGTCAACTAGTTGTGGCTGAGTTGGTTTATGGTTATGAATGTGTAAAAGAAAAGCTTTCATGGTAATGAAATAAAGCCAGTCCAGTTCATCTTGCACTGTAAGTGCACACATAGAGGACATACCTGGCCTTCATAAGGCCATGAAACTTCACCAGCTCAGGGGTGGAGCTTATGATGTCATTGATGAAGGACGCATCTCTGTCTGGCTTTACAACAATGTCAATCACCCTATCGTCCTTGGTTACCGGTTCTTCCAACAGGACAGAATTAGGAGGTGTTTCTGGCCTTTGATCAGTTAGCTGGAAAAGGGGAGGAGTCGGTAAGGACAACTTCCGTAGAAAAATACTACTGCTACAAGACAGAACAGAGGTTATCAAATCTAGAGAACGTACCTCCTGCCCGCTAACACAGGATTCTGACTGGCCGGTAGATTGTGAATTCTTGGAGCACACATGGTTACTAAAGACAGACAGGGCCCATTGTGACATCATAATGCAGTGAAAATCAGAAGCCATCAAATGAATGTACCACAGTGAGAGAGATATCTTTAGAATGGAAAGACTGCATACCATTCCATGTTGTTGTAGTCATATTAACTGAATTGAGTGTTGGCTAACCTTAGTGGAGATCCCTCTATATCCCTTTTCCTCTCCAGCAGATCCTTATAACTGACCACCAACTGAGAGACAGCGAGAGAACGAGAGAATGGAGAGAGAAAAAGAAGGACAAAAGGGAAGGACAGCGGGGATAATAAAATACATTTCCAATGATGGACAGCAGCTGTTACTGATAGAAGAGTACACAGACGTTGAGTCCCAAACAGCCTCGTCAGTCTAAACATGCTGTCGTCTGACCTTGTTGTGAGTGTGCTTCAGTGTGTTCAACTCTCTGCCCAGTCCAGCCCTCTGCTCCTCCAACGCCACCACTGTCACAGAAACAACACACAGTAGCAATTAGCATCACATATAGTACAGTATGTCTCAATGACCAGGGTCCCAGTGTGATTCTGCCGTAGCCTACTTGCCATGGTCTTATCAAACATCCTCAGTTTGTAACACAAATGATGTGAATGAAGGAAGTGAATATAAAATAATCTACACGGACATGAAGAGGGTAAGCATAAAGAGAGAGAGAAATAGATAGAGATTGATTGTTACAACACTGTACATAGTGATAATAGAACATTTGAAATGCCTTTATTCTTTTGTAACTTCTGTGAGTGTAATGTTTACTGTTAATTTCTGATTGTACACTTCACTTTGTTTATTATCTATTTCACTTGCTTTGGCAATGTTAACATATGTTTCCCATGCCAATAAAGCCCTTTGAATTGAAATTGAGAGATAGAGGGGGATGATAGAGGGAGGAAGCGATGGACACCCAGACCCAGTCAGACACTCACATTGGTCAGCCTGCTCTCTGGCCTTTTTCTCCAGTTCTTTTTCCCTCCTCTCTCTCTCCTTCTCTCTTCCCCTCATCGTCCTCCGCTCCTGCTCAATCTGGTCATCCAACTCCAGATACCGCTAAATGCAAAAAACAAACATTTATTAAAATGAATTAAACTATATGAAACTGAGTTGAAAAGGAATCGACCTCAAACCCTGACCCCATATCACATTTGCATAAAAAAAATTATAAACCATAAAC
Source organism: Salvelinus fontinalis (assembly GCF_029448725.1). Taxonomy (NCBI): domain Eukaryota; kingdom Metazoa; phylum Chordata; class Actinopteri; order Salmoniformes; family Salmonidae; genus Salvelinus; species Salvelinus fontinalis. Next base: position 8,333,259 of record NC_074702.1, read on the forward strand.
ACTTCTATCCCCTCTCACCTCCTGGCTCTCTCTCCTCAGTAGTTTCTCACTCTGGTATCTCTCCAACAGCTCATCTCGCTCTCCTTTCTCTCTCTCGGCCTCCTCCTCCCTCTCTCTGAGCTGGGCTCTGCAGCTGGCCAGGCCCTCCAGGACCCATACAAGGATGGGCACCAGGGACTCCACAACCCCTACGCCATGGGTCTCTATCACTGTCTGTAGCAGGGAAGGAGGGATGGGGGGTAGCATTAGATGAGTGTGGGTGGTGATGGAGAAGAGACAGAGGAATGAAAAGCCAGCGAGGAGAGAGAGAGGCAGGAAAGGGGCGATAGAACAGAAAGCAGTTGAGTGGTGGATGTGATGTGTGTTTACCTGTAGTTCTGAGTACAGTTTCCCGGCCTCTTCACTCACAATATCAGGGTCCAGATCCAGCTCCCCAGACCCACACAGGATACTCTCTCCACACTCCATCCCTCTCTGTCTCTCTCTGTCTATAAGTGAATGGGTCTCAGCTGATATGAGTATGTGAACTGTGTCTGTCAATACACTTCTTCCTCATATATAAATACCTACCCACCTAGTTTATCTAGACCTCTCACACTCATGTCTACTCCAATTTCCTCCAGCTCTCTACTGTACATGGTCCTTCCTCCATTTCTACAGCAAATGACCCCCCTATTCCCCTTAATGACTCTTCCTCTGCTCTAGCTGTAGATGTAACTGATGTCAGGGGGGAGGTTGGTGCCCATTCTGAAAGAGAGAGAAAAAAACAAACAGAATCATTTCTACAATGTCAGTGGAAATGTTAGTTTTTTTTATTTCTTCATTTGAGGAAATATAGGCTTGCAGGTACATACTACATGACTATTTTTTAGAAGTAAAAACCCCTTTACAACAATCAAACCACCATCATCTGTTTCTCTTTCTGTTCTGTTTCCTGTCTCTCACTGTGAGGGCTAGAATGTGAACTCTAAACATAGAAGTGCTACAGTGTGTATCGAGTTAGTTACTTTATTCACACTATGAGTCTTGTCTACTTTTACATATGTCTGTTGCTCTCTCCAATAACAGGTTGTGCCTTTAGACAAGTGACCTGGCAGTATACAGAATAGGAATGACTTAACATTTAGCATTAGTAAGCAAAATGACTCCATGCACGGTTAGTAAGCCTACTCCTTTTAATTCTCACACATGACTTTGCGTGTTTCCCACCCTGATTTGCCCTAGCAGGCGTACCTGTCCTCCTCACAGATCCCTCCTCCTGCCACCACCAGGCTCTTAACAGGGGATCAAAACACATGACCGTACCCACTACCCTGGTCTAGGCCTCACACCTACAGGCAGTGGATCCCAAGTAACCTCGACCAACGTCTGGCAAGCCTTGTCCCTGGATATGTATATCACTGACGAGGTTGATTTCTTGTTCATTGTTATTTTAAAGTGGTGATTCTGCTGCTGCTGGTGATTCTCTGATCCACCTCTACGCAGATGACACCATTCTGTATACTTCTGGCCCTTCTTTGGACACTGTGTTAACTAACCTCCAGACGAGCTTCAATGCCATACAACTCTCCTTCCGTGGCCTCCAAATGCTCTTAAATACAAGTAAAACTAAATGCATGCTCTTCAACCGATCGCTGCCCACACCTGCCCGCCCGTCCAGCATCACTACTCTGGACGGTTCTGACTTAGAATATGTGGACAACTACAAATACCTGGGTGTCTGGATAGACTGTAAACTCTCCTTCCAGACTCACATCAAGCATCTCCAATCCAAAGTTAAATCTAGAATCGGCTTCCTATTCCGCAACAAAGCCTCCTTTACTCATGCTGCCAAACATACCCTTGTAAAACTGACCATCCTACCAATCCTCGACTTCGGTGATGTCATTTACAAAATAGCCTCCAATACCCTACTCAACAAACTGGATGCAGTCTATCACAGTGCCATCCGTTTTGTCACCAAAGCCCCATATACTACCCACCACCGCAACCTGTATGCTCTCGTTGGTTGGCCCTCGCTTCATATTCGTCGCCAAACCCACTGACTCCAGGTCATCTATAAGTCATTGCTAGGTAAAGCCCCGCCTTATCTCAGCTCACTGGTCACCATAGCAGCACCTACCCGTAGCATGTGCTCCAGCAGGTATATTTCACTGGTCACCCCCAAAGCCAATTCCTCACTTGGCCACCTTTTCTTCCAGTTCTCTGCTGCCAATGACTGGAACGAACTGCAAAAATCACTGAAGCTGGAGACTCATATCTCCCTCACTAGCTTTAAGCACCAGCTGTCAGAGCAGCTCACAGATCACTGCACCTAGCTCATCTGTAAATAGCCCATCCAACTACCTTATCCCCATACTGTTATTTATTTTGCTCCTTTGCACCCTAGTATCTCTACTTGCACACTCATCTTGTGCACATCTATCACTCCAGTATTTAATTGCTATATTGTAATTATTTCGCCACTATGGCCTATTTATTGCCTTACCTCCCTTATCCTACCTCATTTGCACACATTGTATATAGATTTTTCTATTGTATTATTGACTGTATGTTTGTTTATTCCATGTGTAACTCTGTGTTTTTGTTTGTGTAGCACTGCTTTGCTTTATCTTGGCCAGGTCGCAGTTGTAAATGATAACTTGTTCTCAACTAGCCTACCCGGTTAAATACAGGTGAAATAAAAAATAAAAATAAATAAAGTAACAGTCAGATTATTAGGCGGTCTGTCCTCCAAGACGATTCAGACTGTACAAACATTTAACACCTGTTGCTGAATAGGTCGTTCGTATTGCTGGGTACTGTTGTACTACAAATACACGCACGCACACACACACACACACACACACACACACACACACACACACACACACACACACACACACACACACACACACGATATTGAATGACAGGAACACACGGATGTCCAAAGAATAATCGACGATGCAGCCTAAGCAATAAACACCAACTCGATCTAGCCTGCCTGAAGTGCAATAACATGATGACGTTTGCGGTATAAATAAACCATTGACTGACAACAGTCACCTTATAGATTTTACGAGATCACCTTCATTTCATTTGGCCTACTGTAGTTCGGAGAACTGAACCAAAACGTTCACTCTGTCTTTTTATATGTTAACTCACCTTTGAGTCTCTTTAGTTCCCACAACTTGTATATCATTTGTTGAAACGGGTAATATTCCAGTCGTTCACTTTGAAGCCAATTTGTAAGTCGCTCTGGATAAGAGCGTCTGCTAAATGACTTAAATGTAAATGTAAAGAAGATATCAATTACTCCTACAGAGAGTTTGAAGAAGGGGGTGTGGTTTAATTTAGACTCAAGTTGACCGAATTCCTATTCTGGCCTATCGGAGTGATAGGCTGTTCTCAGTGTCCAACGGCCGTGTAAAAAAAGGCGGGTCTTGTGAGTAAAAAAAAGTTCCTAACTTGAACAATGACACGTGATGAGGGGAACGTTGAAGCGTTGTCAGGTGACCTTCTCTAATACCTGTCTAAATGTTTCACATAATATGACCTTTCACCCCTTTTTTCATTGACTGTTTTTCCCAGCGGTTAATCAAGTACAGTATAACTATGTGAACAACTGAACACTGCAGAAGACCAGCAGATGTTTGCAAAAACGTGACCAGGTATCCAATTTCCTCTAGGCAGTTATTCCATAGGCTACTGTATATTAACCAGATCCAGTTGTTTTTTTACAGAAAGTCCTGCTGACTATGCGCTGAAATTGCAGGAAAAGTTTCCTTTTTGCGTAACATGAGTGACTACTGTAATAACAAATGGTTTGGGGAAGTGAAGGAAATGTGTCAGTGAAACTCAGTACTCTTAGGCAATTCATAAGCCTTCGCATGAACTATAGAAAATGAAACCAGTTTTGAGTATTGCTAGCAAGGTCATGAAAAATGAGTACAGTACATTCTCCAGCAGATGGAGGCAAACACACATCTGTCTTTGTCTCCTGTCTGTCCATCTGTATGTACAGTGACTGTACAAAACATTAGGAACATCTTCCTACTATTGAGTTGCACCCCCTTTTGCCCTCAGAACAGCCTCAATTCATCGATCATGGGCTCTAAAGTGTTAAAAGCATTCCACAGGGATGCTGGCCCATGTTGACTCCAATGCTTCCCACATTTGTGTTAAGTTGGCTGCATGTCCTTTGGGTGGTGGACCATGCTTGATACACACAGGAAACTGTTGAGCGTTGCAATTCTTGACACACTCAAACCGGTGCGCGTGGCACCTACTACCATACCCCATTCAAAGACACTTCAATCTTTTGTCTTGCCCATTTACCCTCTGAATGGCACGCATGCACAATCCAGTCAGTCTAGATGAATGGGAGGAGACAGGTTATAGAAGGATTTTTAAGCCTTGAGACAATTGAGACATGAAGTGGATTTAACAGGTGACATCAGTAAGGGGTCATAGACTGACCAGGTGAATCCAGGTGAAAGCTATGTCATGAAAGAGCGCACTCAGTGTTTTGTACACTCAGTGGCAAGAAAAAGTATGTGAACCTTTTGGAATTACCTGGACTTCTGCATAAATTGGTCATAAAATTTGATCTGATCTTCATCAACAATACACAATTCACAACAATTCACAAAAACAGTCTGATTAAACTAATAACACACAAACAATTATACGTTTTCATGTCTTTATTGAACACACCATGTAAACATTCACAATGCAGGGTGGAAAAAGTACCTGAACCCTTTGATTTAATAACTGGTTGACCCTCCTTTGGCAGCAATAACCTCAACCAAACGTTTTCTGTAGTTGTGTATCAGACCTGCACAACGGTCAGGAGGAATTTTGGACCATCCCTCTTTACAAAATTGTTTCAGTTCAGCGATATTCTTGGGGTGTCTGGTGTGAACTGCTCTCTTGAGGTCATGCCACAGCATCTCAATCGGGTTGAGGTCAGGACTCTGACTGGGCCACTCCAGAAGGTGTATTTTCTTCTGTTGAAGCCATTCTGTTGTTGATTTACTTCTGTGTTTTGGGTCGTTGTCCTGTTGCATCACCTAACTTATGTTGAGCTTCAATTGGAGGACAGGTGTGCAAAGCTGTCACCGAGGCAAAGGATGGCAACTTTGAAGAATCTGAAATATAAAATATATTTTGATTTGTTTAACACTTGTTTGGTTACTACATGAGTCCATATGCGTTATTTCATAGTTTTGATGTCTTCACTATTATTCTACAATGTAAAAATAAAGTAAAACTCTGGAATGAGTAGGTGTGTCCAAACTTTTGACTGGTACTGTATATAGTGTATTCTAATCATGTACAGTATATATATTTTTCTTTTAGGATTATTATTGCTAGGTATTACTAAACAGTTGGAATTAGAAACACAAGCATTTCGCTGCACCTGCGATAACATCTGCAAATCTGTGTATGCGACCAATAAACTTTGATTTGATTTTATAATGGAAATGTTATGCAATGTTTTACAAACGGTGGGCCTGTCTGACTCAAGAAGGAGTGAAGAGTGACATGCAATGACCATGTGAAAATTCATCTTTTAAACTACTTGCATCACATAGAAAATGGTGTTTTGTTTTCCACAGGAAACCTCTCATCGTCAACCTTTCCTGTTGCATTCCACCCAGATTGAAGAGGGAGATTGAGAAAGATGAAGAGAAGGGAAAAGAGAGAGAGAGATAAAGGTCTATTTATGTGACACCAGAACAAGAGGGGAAAGAATTGGCGTTTACACATGGAGCCAGAGATTGTCAAATATTTTATCTTAAAATTACTCAACCAAAATACATTTTTATGGTGTGAAACAAATTCATAACATACCTATAAAACATGACTGTTCTTCCATGAAATACTAAAGTGTGACTATGTGCAATAATCATGACTTGAAAACATATTCCTCTCTTTTTTTCATTTTTACACAGTCACAGTTTTTATAACACTCCTCCCTCTCTCCCCTATGAGCACCACCTTCCCATCCTCCCTCGTTATCTCTCTCCTTCTCTTCGTCAGGAAGCGAAAGCCCACCACACTGCCCACAACCCCAAAACTGATAGCCAGAACCACCAATCCCAGCCCCAGGAGGTGCGAGGTCCGGCCCCCGACCTGCACTGATTGGTCCCAGATTCCCAGGGTAACCACGCTTAGGCCAATCAGAGTGCCCCAAACACCAAAGGCTAGCATGCAGGAGCCACAAGACCGTTCAGCGCCCCCAGTTATCACGGTGATGCCTGCCACGGAGACAACCCCTCCTGGTAGGGTCACCATCTCTGATTTGGAGTCATAGGTCACAGCGGAGGTGGTACCTGGGAGAGTGGAGGGATCCAGGGTGTCCATCTTTGTTGTTATCTTTTAGATGTCTCTTTCGTACTGTTACTCCTTTTGTACGTTTCTCTTTGTTTTGGTGCTCTCTTGACTTTGTGTCCTGTGTCCAGTCTCGTGTCCAGTCTTGTGTCCAGTCTTGTGTCGTCTTGTGTCCAGTCTCGTGTCCAGTCTCATGTCCAGTCTTGTGTCCAGTCCTGGGCCACAAAGTAGTCCGTTAAAGCACATGGATGGAGGTGTTCATCTTGTCTGCAGTACAGTTTTTCCTATTGAATGATATGATCGTGATGCAATATAATGAAATTGATCAGTGACAACAACCAGTAACAAACCAAGATATTACATAGACAAGATCACTCTTGTCTATGTAATGCAAGGATTTTTTCGTTATTGCTTCAGGATATCTTCATATAGACGTATTTGTCTTTACAGTGTTTAAATCAGGCTATAGAAGTCCCTAATCAATATTACATGACTCTAGAGCTTTAACTCAAGCATTAAATAAAGAGAAAGAAAAAAACACTGCTTTTAAAGAGAAAGAAAACTATTTAATTTGAGAGAAAATAAATACTCACCTCATTGGCTTCCTATCAATATTGGACCAAAGAGCACATTGGTTGATATGTAAAATGTTGGTCTATGGACATCCTTTACATTCATAAAAATCATTCAATTACTCAAGAGCCCAAATGTAAGGGTTTTGTCATCTTCAGTAAAGGCCAAACTGTGTTGGCTTTCTCTGTGGGGAGATTCTAAAGAAATGGGAGCAGACCACTCATTGCTTGTCACCTTTATCATGTGACGCCTACAAAGACGGAGGCGGACGCAGTTGTTATAATTGTTGTTATCATTTGTTTGTTTCTGCTGTTCTCTGTATTCAGTAGGAAGGTCTCGTCTGTCGTTAAGCCTCATTATGACCCATTAACTGGTATTTATCTAGGACCCCTTCCTTTTTCTCTCCCTCGTTCCCTCGCTCTCTCTCTGAAGGTTTGGGTTGGGTCCCACCAAGGCATTGTTTGGGTAGACCTAGAGTTAGTTTTTTCTAGTTCTTAAAAGGTTTCCCTCTCCTTGTTTCCAATATCACTTCCTCTCTTTAAGTGCTCTTTCTGCACTATTCTATTGAAAATAAATCACATTAGCAATGGTGAATTTGAGTATGTTCATAAAAAGCCTCAGAACTCTTTTTTCCACACCTTATTTCCACCATATTTTTAGGTTTATAGCTGCTTATTTTGACCCTGAGGCAATGAGACTTTATAAGTACAGTAGTACTGTTTTTAACTGTATGGAATATGCTTTTCAGTGTACTTACTGCTTCTTGCGGTTTGCTACGGTCAGGAAAAATAAACGACCTGAATGTTGTTATTGGCCAATGCAGACCTGTGACACAGATGGAGAGGTCACGGAGGTTCAGCCGTATTACCTATATGTGTCAGTAAGAACCCAGGATGATCCTCTTCCCAGGCCACAGAATGAGGCTCCCGTCTGTCTGAAGACCAGAAGACATCCCTACCACAGACAGACAGATGTACTCACACGTTGACTCAATGAACTGCTTGTGTAACGGAGGGGTTTCCTGGCACGGTAGCTAGTACGACTGTTTACGAACAAACTGACATTCCCAGAAATGTGCCAATGTTGATCTGAAACCATGGAGCACATATAATAATGCCATGTTTCCACTTGAGATTTCCCCCAGTGTTTACCCAAAGGGCTCAGACTTGTATGATTCTATCTCCACGGACCAGCACCTGTGTCTCACTGGGCCATGGCATCGACGGTCCTGCTCTGACTTGGGGCCAAGGCCTGACCACTGATACTTTTCGTCCTTACATAACAATGGTTACTGTGAACATGGGTTAACACCTTTCTATGGTTAACACTTCTCACAAAGCAACTGTCTTGATGACCCAGAGGTTGTTGATTCTGCTCTTTACAAGTCGTTGATAGTCTACTCCTGCCTTTTCACCCCAAGTCTTTAGTGTCACACTCCTGATGGAAACAAAATAACTGTAACGGCAGCCTTCCTCCTCTTCGTCTGAAGAGGAGGTGTAGCAGGGATCGGACCAAGACGCAGCGAAGTTTGTGCTCATGTAACGGATGTGAAATGGCTAGCTAGTTAGCGGGTACGCGCTAGTAGCGTTTCAATCAGTTACATCACTTGCTCTGAAACCTATTAGTAGTGTTGCCCCTTGCTCTGCAAGGGCCGCGGCCTTTGTGGAGCGATGGGTAACGATGCTTCGTGGGCGACCATTGTTGATGTGTGCAGAGGGTCCCTGGTTCGCGCCCGGGTCGGGGCGAGGGGACGTACTAAAGTTATACTGTTACACTCAACATATTTAAAAAAGACGAATAAACGTGAACACTTACAAAACGAAATAACAAATGTGGCAAACCAATACAGCCCTATCTGGTGCAGAGAAAACACAAAGACAGGAAACAACCACCCACAAAATCCCAACACAAAACAAGCCACCTAAATATGATTCCCAATCAGAGACAACACAAAACACCTGCCTCTGATTGAGAACCATATTAGCCCAAACATAGAAACAGACAAACTAGACACACAACATAGAATGCCCACCCAGCTCACATCCTGACCAACACTAAAACAAGCAAAACACACAAGAACTATGGTCAGAACGTGACAATAACACTACAGCCTACATTAACTTAAACACATGATGGCACACTGATGCTGGGTAAGTCTGAGGTGAAAATTCAGCATTAGAGCTGTTACTGTAACCGTTAGTTACAGCAGATGCCTTTTTACTTTCACAAAAAGTGGGTATGTCCAGGTCAGGAATCTAACACTGGGCCTGTGGGTATGTCCAGGTCAGGAATCTAACACTAGGCCTGTGGGCATGTCCAGGTCAGGACTCTACACTGGGCCTGTGGGTATGTCCAGGTTTAGGAATCTAACACTAGGCCTGTGGGTATGTCCAGGTCAGGACTCTAACACTGGGCCTGTGGGTATGTCCAGGTCAGGAATCTAACACTGGGCCTGTGTGTATGTCCAGGTCAGGACTCTACACTGGGCCTGTGGGTATGTCCAGGTCAGGAATCTAACACTGGGCCTGTGGGTATGTCCAGGTCAGGAATCTAACACTGGGCCTGTGGGTATGTCCAGGTCAGGAATCTAACACTGGGCCTGTGGGTATGTCCAGGTCAGGAATCTAACACTGGGCCTGTGGGTATGTCCAGGTCAGGAATCTAACACTGGGCCTGTGGGTATGTCCAGGTCAGGAATCTAACACTGGGCCTGTGGGTATGTCCAGGTCAGGAATCTAACACTGGGCCTGTGGGTATGTCCAGGTCAGGAATCTAACACTGGGCCTGTGGGTATGTCCAGGTCAGGAATCTAACACTGGGCCTGTGGGTATGTCCAGGTCAGGAATCTAACACTGGGCCTGTGGGTATGTCCAGGTCAGGAATCTAACACTGGGCCTGTGGGTATGTCCAGGTCAGGAATCTAACACTGGGCCTGTGGGTATGTCCAGGTCAGGAATCTAACACTGGGCCTGTGGGTATGTCCAGGTCAGGAATCTAACACTGGGCCTGTGGGTATGTCCAGGTCAGGAATCTAACACTGGGCCTGTGGGTATGTCCAGGTCAGGAATCTAACACTGGGCCTGTGGGCAACTTCTATCTGGAGAAGCTCAGAGAATCAAATTTATTTATATAGCCCTTCTTACATCAGCTGATATCTCAAAGTGCTGTACAGAAACCCAGCCAAAAACCCCAAACAGCAAGCAATGCAGGTACAGCTCAGAGGCCAGGGATTGTTTTTGTGAGGAGGAGAGGGGTGGTAATTCTCTGAGTGATGGTGGTGATGGTAATTGGCTCAGACTGGAGCAGGGTGGGGCAGTGGTAATCCAATGAACAAGCTCACTGGGTATATTTATAGGGAAGAGAAAATCCTCTTTTGACAGAGTTAGATGAGAACAGGTAAGAATCAGATGTAAGGGTTAATTAGGACAGGAGGAAGAGGTATGGTTATACATGGCCTACAGTATAGGCATAGGATGAACAAACATTGTCAACTCACACATCCACATCAAAATAACAAAAGTTATCTCCTGCATACTGTTATTCTACCAACCTTTGTGATTATGGAAGCAATTCGGGATCGTCCCAACCCAAATATGTAAAAGGTTGTTCTACCAATGCATTTTATGTCCTTGTGACATTGTGTGTACATTTTGATAAAAACACTCAACAGTTGGGGGGCATACTGCTGTAACTAAACTAAACTATGGTAAAAATTGAAATAGTAATGAAAATCCCAATTTTGGCATGTCTCACGTCATGTTTTTCTGACTTCTAGGAAGATTTTAACCCAATTAACCCCAACATTTCCCCAAGTTTTCACCATCGTTGTGAAGTCCTGGTTATTTTGATTATTTGACAAAGTAATTTCTGAAGATGATTATTTATTTAATGTGATTAATGAGTAACACTTGTTTTAATATGGTGAAACTATTCCTTTTTTATTCAAAGAAACATTGAGCATGATATAGTCAAATCGTAGTGTAAAAGCAGGTGAGCTGGTTCTACTCTGTTTGGCCATTTTATGTTGTTTTGTGGTGGAAAACTGAGCGAGTCGAGCATAACACGTCAACCCTCTTACCCATAGATAAGCTCGATTTTTTTGTGAAGCTTACATTCAATTGCCCCTCACTATTGCACAAAACAAGCTTCCATTCCCCGTCACAAGCGGAGTTATGGCTGTTTTAAGAAAAATAATTGTCAACCCTGTGAAAGGGTCAGGGTAGGACATGTAAACCAATGGCAAAATTGCAGGAATATGGTTAGAAGGAGCATGATGTTTGCAACACTACATTTGGACTTGTGTTATTACCTATTTGTTACATAGTGGCTGTGTGGGTTCATTTGAAGGTTTTTGGACAATTCCTTACCTTATTACTTATAGTACAGGCACAAATAATTGTGTGAGGAGGAAAGGGGGTAGGAGAAGGACAAACTACACTACCACAAGAAAAATAGACACTTAGAGACGGAGATGGGGGGTCCAGATGGGTAGGAGGTAGTAAAGAGGGATACATGTTCCTATCACAGACAAAACAAAGACAGACAGAGTGGGAAAAGACACAGTAATGGCGCATTTCCAACAAGGATTTCCCCCAGTGTTTTACCAAAAAGCCTCCGACTTTTTCACTTACGCAGGCCGGGACACCCGTGTCACACTGGGCCATGGCTCGGGCGGACTTGCTCTAATTTGGAGGCAAGGCCCTGGGCACTTTAAATCTGGCTTGCATTTACACAACAATGGCTAACTGTGAACTTTAACACCTTCTCACAAAGCAACAGTCTTGAATGATGCAGAGGTTGTTAATTATAGTCTTAAGTGTCACACTCCTGAGTGGTATACTACGAAGCAAGCTAGATCTAGGGTTTTATCAAGCTAGCCAGCCTCAGTTAGCTTCACATTCCAGCTCAGGCTTTATCCGTACTACGACGGTGAATATGTCTTGTCCCCCTGCCGCTAACTTTAGCCACAGCCTGCTGAAATCTAAGTTCAGCAGGCTGTGTGTCACGGTCGTCTTCTTGAATGACAGTGGACCAAGGCGCAGCGTATGCAAAATACATCTCTTTATTTTGTAAGAGAGGGAAAAACACGAAACAAACACTATACACAAACTAACCAAAACAAACGACTGTGAAGCTACAAACGCAAGTGCACACACAAACTACTTACGTTCAACATAGACAATTACCCACAAATGCATGATGCCTATGGCTGCCTTAAATATGGCTCCCAATCAGAGACAAATGAAAGACATCTGTCTCTGATTGAGACCCACTCAGGCAACCATAGACATACCTAGAAACATACACTCCACCATAGACACAGCTAGACTTCTATACTACACATAAACCCAACTACTCTAATAAACCCCCTAAACCTTACAACCACCCTAGACACTACAAAAACCACATACATTCCCCATGTCACACCCTGACCTAACTAAAATAATTAAGAAAACAAAGAATACTAAGGCCAGGGCGTGACATAACCCCCCCCCCTTAAGGTGCGAACTCCGGGCGCACCAGCACAAAGTCTAGGGGAGGGTCTGGGTGGGCGTCCGTCCACGGCGGCGGCTCCGGCACTGGTCATGGTCCCCACCCCACCATAGTCACTACCCGCTTTCGTCTCCCCCTTAGAATGACCACCCTCATTTTACACCCACTTAGGTTAAGGGGCAACACCAAGATAAAGGACAGCTCCGGGACAAGGTAGCTCAGGACAGAGAGGTAGCTCAGGACAGAGGGATAGCTCAGGACAGAGGGATAGCTCAGGACAGAGGGATAGCTCAGGACAGAGGGATAGCTCAGGATAGAGAGGTAGCTCAGGATAGAGGGGCAACTCCGGACTGAAGGGCAGCTCCGGACAGAGAGACAGCTCTGGACTGAGGGGCAGTTCTGGATAAATAGCCGCTCTGGGCTGAGGGGCAGCTCATGGCTGGCTGACGGCTCTGGACGCTCATGGCTGGCTGACGGCTCTGGACGCTCATGGCTGGCTGACGGCTCTGGACGCTCATGGCTGGCTGACGGCTCTGGACGCTCATGGCTGGCTGACGGCTCTGGACGCTCATGGCTGGCTGACGGCTCTGGACGCTCATGGCTGGCAGATCCTGTCTGGTTGGCGGCTCTGGCAGATCCTGTCTGGTTGGCGGCTCTGGCAGATCCTGTCTGGTTGGCGGCTCTGGCAGATCCTGACTGACGAATGGCTCTAGCGGCTCCTGACTGACTAACGGCTCTAGCGGCTCGGGACAGACGGGCGGCTCAGACGGTACTGGGCAGACGGATGGCTCAGACGGCACTGGGCAGACGGATGGCTCAGACGGCACTGGGCAGACGGATGGCTCAGACGGCACTGGGCAGACGGATGGCTCAGACGGCACTGGGCAGACGGATGGCTCAGACGGCACTGGGCAGACGGATGGCTCAGACGGCACTGGGCAGACGGATGGCTCAGACGGCACTGGGCAGACGGATGGCTCAGACGGCACTGGGCAGACGGATGGCTCAGATGGCGCTGGTGAGACGGTTGGCTCTGGCCGGATGAGACGCACTGTAGGCCTGGTGCGTGGTACCGGAACTGGAGGTACCGGGCTAAGGACACGCACCTTCAGGCTAGTGCGGGGAACAACAGGGCACACTGGACTCTCAATGCGCACTATAGGCCTGGTGCATGGTACCGGAACTGGAGGTACCGGGCTGAGGGCACGCACATCAGGGCGAGTGCGGGGAGAAGGAACAGTGTGTACAGGACTCTGGAGACGCACAGGTGGCTTAGTGCGTGGTGCCGGAACTGGAGGCACTGGGCTGGAGACACGCACCATAGGGAGAGTGCGTGGAGGAGGAACAGGGCTCTGGAAACGCACTGGAAGCCTGGTGCGTGGTGTAGGCACTGGTGGTACTGGGCTGGAGACACGCACCATAGGGCTAGTACGTGGAGGAGGAACAAGGCACACTGGACTCTCGAGGCGCACTATAGGCCTGGTGCGTGGTACCGGCACTAGTGGTACCGGGCTGAGGGCACGCACATCAGGGCGAGTACGGGGAGAAGGAACAGTGCATACAGGGCTCTGGAGACGCACAGGAGGCTTGATGCGTGGTGCCGGAACTGGAGGCACTGGACTGGAGACATGCACCACAGGGCTAGTGCGAGGAGCAGTGACAGGACGCACAGGACTCTGGAGACGCACAGGAGGCTTTGTGCGTGCTGTAGGCACTGTCTTAACCAGACGGCTAGCACGCACCTCAGGACGAGTATGGAGAGCTGTTCCCGGTGACATTAAATCACCAACACGTTCATTTGGACGGATGCCGTGCCTCATGCACCAAACCAATACATCCCTCATAACTCTCTCCTCCAATTCCTCCATTAACTCCTTTACTGTCTCTGCGTCACTCTCCTCCAAATCCGCCCTCACCGGCTCCTTACGGTAAACAGGAGGAGTTGGCTCACGTCTCCCGACTGACCCAACTAAACTACCCGAGAGCCCCCCCCCCCCCCAAGAAATATTTGGGTTTGACTTACGGGCTTCCAGCCTTGTTTCCGTGCTGCCTCCTCATATCTCCGCCTCTCTGCTTTCGCTGCCTCCAGCTCAGCTTTGGGGCGGTTATATTCTCCTGGTACTTCGCGGTCCAGAATTTCCTCCCAATTCCAATAGTCCTGTGTAGGTGGGTCCTGTTGTTGTTTCACACGCTGCTTGATCCGATTCAGGTGGGTAATTCTGTCATGGTCGTCTTCTTGAATGACAGTGGACCAAGGCGCAGCGTATGCAAAATACATCTCTTTATTTTGTAAGAGAGGGAAAAACACGAAACAAACACTATACACAAACTAACCAAAACAACAAACGACCGTGAAGCTACAAACGCAAGTGCACACACAAACTACTTACGTTCAACATAGACAATTACCCACAAATACACGATGCCTATGGCTGCCTTAAATATGGCTCCCAATCAGAGACAAATGAAAGACATCTGTCTCTGATTGAGACCCACTCAGGCAACCATAGACATACCTAGAAACATACACTCCACCATAGACACAACTAGACTTCTATACTACACATAAACCCAACTACTCTAATAAACCCCCTAAACCTTACAACCACCCTAGACACTACAAAAACCACATACATTCCCCATGTCACACCCTGACCTAACTAAAATAATTAAGAAAACAAAGAATACTAAGGCCAGGGTGTGACACTGTGGTGTGAAATAGGCGTGTTGAAGTGCCGTCTTTATTTGATCGTTAATGCCTTCTTTGGTGTGCTTATCAATGCACAATAACCTTTTTTCCCCACTCCTATCGATTAAATAATTTTATTGTCATACAAAAGCTTTACTGTGCATGAAGTTTCAAATGCATTCTCTCATTATTAAATGTGTAAATCGATAGGTATTTTAACATTAAACATTTTTGGCACAAAAAATGTTTGATTAAATATTTTATTAATCAGTCATCTTCCTCAAATGAAGGGGAGGATGACGCAATCTTTGCGAGTGGGAGGGAATCTGATTTAATTGGTCCTCAACTCACAGCTCAGACACATCATTCAGGAGAAGTGGAGTTAACCTGTCCCTGAGCAGGTTCATTTTGAAGGATTTGTTGCCATAGAATGTAATGTAACTGGCTAAAAGGTGAGCCACTTTCGTGGTACCGGTTATCCCGAGTTGAATTCAGAGTTGACCAAAGTTACCTCGATAACTCCTCAAACCTGATTCGTAGTATAGGACTCTGATGGAAACACAACAACACTAGAGCTGACATTAACATAAAACACTGATGGTCCACTGGTGTGAGGGTAAGTCTCAATGGAAAAGCACCATAAAGGACTTACAGGGCGTTACAGCAATACGCCTGTCAAAACAAACACTTAAAGAGGGAGAAGGGAAGGACATGTTAAGAGATTTACAGTAGCAGTCAAAGGTTTGGACATACCTACTTATTCCAAGGTTTTTCTTAATTTTTTTATATTTTCTACATTCTAGAATAATAGTGAAGACATCAAAAACTATGCAATAACACATATGTAATAATGTAGTAACCAAAAAAAGTGTTAAACAAATTAAAATATATTATATATTTGAGATTATTCAAAGTAGCCACCCTTTGCCTTGATGACAGCTTTGCACACTATTGGCATTCTCTCAACCAGGTTCATGAAGTAGTCACCTGGAATGCATTTCAATTAACACGTGTGCCTTGTTGAAAGTTAATTTGTGGAATTTCTTAATGCGTTGGAGCCAATCAGTTGTGTTGTGACAAGGTAGGGGTGGTATACAGAAGATAAAATACCAAGTCCATATTATCTCAAGAACAGCTCAAATAAGCAAAGAGAAATGACAGTCCATCATTACTTTAAGACATGAAGGTCAGTCAATCCGGAAAATTTCAAGTGCAGTCGAAAAAACCATCAAGCGCTATGATGAAACTGGCTCTCATGAGGACCGCCACAGGAAAGGAAGACCCAGAGTTGCCTCTGCTGCAGAGGATAAGTTCATTAGATTTACCAGCCTCAGAAATTGCAGCCCAAATAAATTCTTCACAGAGTTCAAGTAACAGACACATCTCAACATCAACTGTTCAGAGGAGACTGCGTGAATCAGGCCTTCATGGTTGAATTGCTGCAAAGAAGCCACTACTAATGGACATTAGACCGGTGGAAATCTGTCCTTTGGTCTGATGTGTCCAAATGTGTGATTTTTGGTTCCAACCGCCGTGTCTATGTGAGACGCAGAGTAGGTGAAAGGATGATCCCTGCATGTGTGATTCCCACCGTGAAGCATGGAGTAGGAGGTGTAATGGTGTGGGGGTGCTTTGCTGGTGACACTGTCAGTGATTTATTTAGAATTCAAGGCACGATTAACCAGCATGACTACCACAGCATTCTTCAGCGATACGCCTTCGCATCTGGTTTGCGCTTAGTGGGACTATCATTTGTTTTCAACAGGACAATGACCCAACACACCTCCAGGCTGTGTAAGGGCTATTTGACCAAGAAGAAGAGTCATGGAGTGCTACATCAGATGACCTGGCCTCCACAATCACCCGACCTCAACCCAATTGAGATGATTTGGGATGAGTTGGACCGCAGAGTGAAGGAAAAGCAGCCAACAAGTGCTCAGCATATGTGGGAACTCCTTCAATACTGTTGGAAAAGCATTTCAGGTGAAGCTGGTTGAGAGAATGCAAAGTGTGGCTACTTTGAAGAATCTAAAATCTAAGATATATTTTGATTTGTTTAACACTTTTTTGGTTACTACATGATTCCATGTGCGTTATTTCATAGTTTTGATGTCTTCACTATTATTCTACAATGTAGGAAATATTAACAATAAAGAAAAACCCTTGAATGAGTAGTGGTGATCAAACTGTTGACTGGTACTGTATGTTTAAACTTACTGTAGAGACAAAACAAAGGCATGATGAGAGACAAGCCAGAGAGAGGATAAACATCTAGGAGCCGAGCTTCCTGGAAAAGCATGTGCAGGATGGAGAGAAGGGGACAAGGTGGAAGTGACAGAGAGGGGACAGAAGGGAAGGAGACAAGGTGAGGAGAGGAATGAGAGAAGGGGTACAGAGGGGAAGGATGTGGGGACAGAATTAAACAGGTGAAGGGGACAGGAGCAGGGAGGAGATGGATAGAATGGAGTAGCAGAGAACGAAAGGGCCAGAGGTGAAAGAGGACAGAGACCGAGGGGTAAAGGATGGAAGGGGATAGAGACATTAAGGAGGGAAAGTGACATGGATGTGAAGGAGGGAAAGCGACAGAGAGGTGAAGGAGGGAAGGGGACAGATATGGGGTAAAGGAGGGATTGGGGAAGGAGGCAGAGACAGAGACAGAGAGGTGAAGGACGGAAGGGGACAGAGACAGAGAGGTGAAGGAGGGAAGAAGGCAGAGACAGAGAGGTGAAGGACGGAAGGGGACAGAGACAGAGATGTGAAGGAGGCAGAGACAGAGAGGTGAAGGAGGCAGAGACAGAGAGGTAAAGGACGGAAGGGGACAGAGACAGAGAGGTGAAGGACGGAAGGAGGCAGAGACAGAGAGGTGAAGGAGGGAAGGAGGCAGAGACAGAGAGGTGAAGGAGGGAAGGGGACAGAGACAGAGAGGTGAAGGAGGAAAGGAGGCAGAGACAGAGAGGTGAAGGAGGGAAGGGGACAGAGACAGAGAGGTGAAGGAGGGAAGGGGACAGAGACAGAGAGGTGAAGGACAGAAGGGGACAGAGACAGTGAGGTGAAGGAGGAAAGGAGGCAGAGACAGAGAGGTGAAGGAGGGAAGGGGACAGAGACGGGGTGAAGGAGGAAAGGAGGCAGAGACAGAGAGGTGAAGGACAGAAGGGGACAGAGACAGTGAGGTGAAGGAGGCAGAGACAGAGAGGTGAAGGAGGGAAGGGGACAGAGACAGTGAGGTGAAGGAGGAAAGGAGGCAGAGACAGAGAGGTGAAGGAGGAAAGGAGGCAGAGACAGAGAGGTGAAGGACAGAAGGGGACAGAGACAGTGAGGTGAAGGAGGAAAGGAGGCAGAGACAAAGAGGTGAAGGAGGAAAGGAGGCAGAGACAGAGAGGTGAAGGAGGAAAGGAGACAGAGACAGAGAGGTGAAGGGGGAAAGGAGGCAGAGACAGAGAGGTGAAGGAGGAAAGGAGGCAGAGACAGAGAGGTGAAGGACAGAAGGGGACAGAGACAGTGAGGTGAAGGAGGAAAGGAGGCAGAGACAAAGAGGTGAAGGAGGAAAGGAGGCAGAGACAGAGAGGTGAAGGACAGAAGGGGACAGAGACAGTGAGGTGAAGGAGGAAAGGAGGCAGAGACAGAGAGGTGAAGGAGGAAAGGAGGCAGAGACAGAGACGGGATGAAGGAGGAAAGGAGGCAGAGACAGAGAGGTGAAGGAGGAAAGGAGGCAGAGACAGAGAGGTGAAGGACAGAAGGGGACAGAGACAGAGAGGTGAAGGAGGAAAGGAGGCAGAGACAGAGAGGTGAAGGAGGCAGAGACAGAGAGGTGAAGGAGGCAGAGACAGAGAGGTGAAGGAGGCAGAGACAGAGAGGGGAAAGAAGGAAGTGGCCAGGGGCAGCTGAACTTCCTATAAAAGCCCTGTACAGATGGCTGGTTTAGAATTAGGAGGACCTGCTCAGCTAAACCCATTTAAGTGTCTTTACTAGAACATACAGACTCAAAACCTTAATCAACTACCACTTACTATAATAGTGTTAAAATAGAGAATAGTAATTTACTAGTGTGACCAATCAGACTTGTGTCCTCCACCATGATGCTTGAAACCAGTGTGAGACTTATTTTTTGCTTTACATAATAGACTACAAACTGGTTCAGACAACTTCAGCTTTTGCTCAACAGATGAATATAGCACTCATTGTTACAACTAACAATCTTATACAGTGTCTGTATTGGGTCTATGATCCAGTCTTTCTCCTGGCTAGGTCATGTGGTAACCAAGCAAAGACAAATTCTCACTTGACGTCTCATACCTAACTTGTACTTTCAAGTAAATCCTGCATTGATTTAAATTGGGTTTGAGTTACGTACATATATTTAAAGTTAGGATTTGGCTCTTATTAAGAAATTAAATTTCTAATGATAACAGGGCCTTAGCCGACACACAGACCAGACAAGACCAGAGAGACGAAAAGATAAAATGGAAACTAAAGTTAATTTGAGTGGAAAGCTCAGCCACCTTAAATCCTGAATTAACTGAATTAACCCAGTCGCCAAAGGTAGCAGTCTAATTCCACCCCCCTCCTTCGCTACTCCATCTATCTATCTACGTCACCCATCAGAATGACATCAGTCCATCCCTAACACATCACTTCATACTCTCTCTACTGCTGACACAGGTAGGTCATGTCTCTTTGCTCTGCCTCCCTCTGTTCTTTCTCCCTGATAGTGAAGGCTTTCGTTGATGTATGGTTCCTAGTGGTACACTGGGTAACACTTCAGTCATTGTAGAGATCTGATTGTGCTGTGCTTGTTGGACAATATCTTTTTGTAACTATTTCAGGAATCTTTTGAACTGGACAGCTGAGTCAACGTAAGGAAAGGAAGATCCAGAGTAACAGAGGACTTTACCCAAACAAAAGACGGATCAGTGACTCAAAAAGGCACTACTTCAGAGAGCCTTGGACAATAACCGAGAGATCCCAGTACAGGCTAATACGATGGGGAACGCCAAGAGCAGTGCTATTTCCAAGGAGATCCTGGAGGACCTGAAGCTCAGCACCAAGTTCACGGAGAACGAGTTGTGCCAGTGGTACGAGAACTTCCAGAAGCAGTGTCCCACCGGACGCATCTCGCCAGAGGAGTTCGAGACGATCTACGCGCGCTTCTTCCCCGATAGCGAAGCCAAGACCTACGCTCAACATGTGTTCCGTTCATTCGACACCAACGAGGACGGCACTCTGGACTTCAAGGAATACATCATTGCACTGCACATGACCTCCAGTGGGAAGACGACGAGGAAGCTGGAGTGGGCCTTCTCACTGTTCGACGTGGACAAGAACGGATACATCACCAAGACAGAAGTGGAAGTCATCTGCCAGGTGAGAGATCAAGGAAGGATTAGAACCTTGAACTATATTAATAAGGGACAAGAGAAAATATCCAAACCCGAACCACTGGGTAGGAGAACCTTCTTACAACAAAAATCAATGACGGTGATGATCATTTTGAAGATGGGACAAGGGGAAATTGTGGATATAGGCATACAAAGGTTTTTCTACCATTTACAGTATGTGGCATGGAAAAAGTGGGTCACCTCCAAACTGACAACAAAAAAAACAAGCCATAACATTCTGAGGCTTTTTTTAGGAGAACAAATGATGGACTTCTGGGAATATAGCTTTTCTTAAATGTAGGTCCTGTCTATATATTGAATATCATCAGAAGTCAGTCTGTGGTCAAAAGTGACCTTTTTTTCCTCGGTATGTAGGTTCCATTGGAGGCTGCTGAGGGGAGGACAGCTCATAATAATCAAATCAAACTTTAATTGTCACATGCGCCGAATACAACAGGTGTATTCACAGGAGACCTTAATGTGAAATGCTTACTTATAAGCCCTTGATCAACAATGCAGTTCAAGAAAGAGTTAAGAAAATATTTACCAAGTAAAATTATAAGAAGTAACACAATAAAATAACAATAACGAGGCTATATACAGGGGGTACCGGTACCGAGACAATGTGCAGGGTATAGGTTAGTTGAGGTAATTTGTACATGTAGGTTGGAGTGGCTGGAAATTAGTTAATGGAATGGTATCAAACACATGGACACCATCACGTGTTTGATGTATTTGATACCATTCCACCCAGTCCGCTCCAGCCATTACCACCCCGTCCTCCCCAATTAAGGTGCTCAGTCCTAATCATCAATTAGCTAATGTAGAGCTCTTGCCCATTTCAGCCACCCAATCCTTCTTGATAATCTACAAGATTAATGATTTAGCATCCAGAAAATGTAAGCTACTGTACTTACTGTGGTCCCCATGCTTCTGTGCTTATTCAGGACCTAAAGTATGTAGTCTGTAGATAATCAACTAACTAAGTAACACACATCACTAATTATGGCTGCGTTTAGACAGGCAGCCCAATTCTGATATTTTTCCACTAATTGGTCTGTTGACCAATCAGATCAGCTCTGAAAAAGAGCCGACATGAAAAGATCTGATGTGATTGGTCAAAAGACTATTAGTGTAAAAAAGGTTATTATTGCCTGTGTGAAAACAGCCTGTGTGAACACAGTCCATGTTGCCTAGAACAGGGTTTCTCAACTTAACCCCCTGTGTGCAGTTGATTTTTTTTGTTTACCAATTACTCCCATTAACAAGGCTTAGTTGAATTGGCAGACCACCATTTGTCTTAATATAGTCATTCTAAAATAGTTTACTCTCAACGTCATTTATCTCATTGGTTCTAAGGGGATATATTAATTAATATCTTGGGCAGCGTTTACACAAACAGCCCGATTCTGATCTTTTTCACACTAATTTGTCTTTTGACCAAACTCATCAGATCTTTTCACAGCAGATATTTTTCAGAGCTGATCTGATTGGCCGAAAGACCAATGAGTGAAAAAAAGATCAGAATTGGGCTGCCTGTGTAAACGCAGCCTAAGTGATGCCGAGCTGGAGTGAAATCCAGCATACCTAGTGGGTGCCCTGGCCCAGGATCAATGTTGAGCAACACTGGCCAAGACCAACAGTCATTTCTATCAGCCTTTTTCTATCCCAGCTGCAACCTTTAGGGCAGAGTCAACCAACACATGGAGACTATAGTTTTTAGAGGTGTCTGGTTGAGGGTGATATTGCGAGGGCATCTCTTTCGGCTCAGAAATGTGAACATGGGTGTAGTGGGGGAAAAATAGGTGGTTAAATAGCCGGTCGCTGTGAAAAAGTAACACCTCTATACTTTCAATGCATTTTTCCCCAAACGGTGGACAAACTGTCATGCAAAAAAATGTATTTACTTGTGTTTACATCCCACTACACTACTGTAGATAGATAAGTAGGAGTGGCTGTGAGACTGTGCAGGAAGCATCTTAATTAACAATAATCTTAATCATCAAATCTGTCCAGGCTGTGGGTTTGGTCTGAGAGACAGGGACCGGGCAGGCCAGGCTGTGGTTTTGGACTGAGAGACAGGGACCGGGCAGGCCAGGCTGTGGGTTTAGACTGAGAGACAGGGACCAGGCCAGGCTGTGGGTTTGGTCTGAGAGACAGGAACCGGGCAGGCCAGGCTGTGGGTTTGGACTGAGAGACAGGGACCAGGCCAGGCTGTGGTTTTGGACTGAGAGACAGGGACCGGGCAGGCCAGGCTGTGGTTTTGGACTGAGAGACAGGGACCGGGCAGGCCAGGCTGTGGGTTTAGACTGAGAGACAGGGACCAGGCCAGGCTGTGGGTTTGGTCTGAGAGACAGGAACCGGGCAGGCCAGGCTGTGGGTTTGGCCTGAGAGACAGGGACCGGGCAGGCCAGGCTGTGGGTTTGGACTGAGAGACAGGGACCAGGCCAGGCTGTGGGTTTGGACTGAGAGACAGGAACCGGGCAGGCCAGGCTGTGGGTTTGGCCTGAGAGACAGGGACCGGGCAGGCCAGGCTGTGGGTTTAGACTGAGAGACAGGGACCAGGCAGGCCAGGCTGTGGGTTTAGACTGAGAGACAGGGACCGGGCAGGCCAGGCTGTGGGTTTAGACTGAGAGACAGGGACCAGGCCAGGCTGTGGGTTTGGTCTGAGAGACAGGAACCGGGCAGGCCAGGCTGTGGGTTTGGCCTGAGAGACAGGGACCGGGCAGGCCAGGCTGTGGGTTTGGACTGAGAGACAGGGACCAGGCCAGGCTGTGGGTTTGGACTGAGAGACAGGAACCGGGCAGGCCAGGCTGTGGGTTTGGCCTGAGAGACAGGGACCGGGCAGGCCAGGCTGTGGGTTTAGACTGAGAGACAGGGACCAGGCAGGCCAGGCTGTGGGTTTAGACTGAGAGACAGGGACCGGGCAGGCTAGGCTCATGGGCAAAGTGGGAGGGATGTGGAGGTAAATAGTGTCCAGCACCTTTGCCCTAAGATGAGTCTGTCTCTGTCTGTCTTTCTGTCTGTCCCTGGCAGATTGCCAGTGTGCGTGTATAGCACCACCTCTCCCCAGTGCTACTGTACCGTACTGGCACCAAAATGTGTTTATTCTCCGTCAAGATTATAGTTGTCAGGGCAACGGGGAACTGGCTGTACTATATAGGTTTACTGAATAGCCTGCCAAGCCAACCCCCCTCTGGTAAAAGTTGTCTTTAGGCACAGATCTAGGATCATTTCACACAATCCAAATCTAGGATTAGGCCTGGGGGGTAAAACACAAAATTAACCTTAGGAAATACTCAGCCTAAACCAAACAGGTCAGAGGGAGGGAGGGAGGGAGGGGGGGGAGTAGGAGAACATCTTGGTGTTTGGCCTATGGCCTGGGTCTTGGCGATAATCCACGTTAATCTGGGTGTTTTAAGTGTGAGAGATGAGTGGTTCCTCTCTCTATGTGGGTCACAGCTTTAAGGCCTGACTCTAAAGTTACACTCAGATGGCCCCTGATTGACTATTGACTTTATAGAGAATCATTTACACCATAGGTCTAGAATCTGTTATAACAGTGGATTTATTTGATTTTGATTGTCGTTGCAAAATCACCTAATTTTGAAATAGCACTTGATTGGCCAAATAGCCCACGATATGTGTGTAATACATACTGCAGGTCATTCCTTTATGCAGGTGTCATCACCTGACCTACAAACCAAAAGAGCAGTAACTTCATGTTTTATCACCTGGACAAATATCCTGCCTCCACTGTGTTGTGTTTTGGAGAAAATGGGGGGGTCATGTTTGCAGTAACTGGAAAAGGTTACTGTGAAACCAAGGACAGAAAGCAGTAACATCAATCACTCAAGTCAGTTACTGCTTTTTACCTTGGCTTCACTGAGCTTTGCGCTGCGGTTACTACTACAGTATATGACACTGTATGACACATACAAATACACTACATAGCCAAAAGTATGTGGACACGTGCACAACTCCAGCTGACGTTTGGCATTGCGCATGGTGATCTTAGGCTTGTTTGTGGCTGCTCGGCCATGGAAATTCATTTCATGAAGCTTCCGACAAACGTTAGTGAGTGAACTAATTAGTGAGTGTTGCAACTGAGGGCAGAAGATTTTTACGCGCTATGTGCTTCAGCACTAGGCGGTCCCATTCTGTGAGCTTGTGTGACTGAGCCCTTGTTGCTGCTAGACATTTCCACTTCACAATAACAGCACTTACAGTTGACCGGGGCAGCTCTACAGGGCAGAAATTTGACGAACTGACCTGTTGGAAAGGTGGCATCCTATGACGGTGAAAGTTACTGAGCTCTTTAGTACGGGCCATTTTACTGGCAATGCTTGTCTATAGAGATTGCATGGCTCTGTGCTCGATTTTATACACCTGTCAGCAACGGGTGTGGCTGAAATAGCCCGAATCCACTAATTTGAAGGGATGTCCACATCCTTTTGGCCATGTAGTGTAAATCTATGAACACAAGTTTGTGTAAAAGATTTATTGTCATGGAAACGCATTCCAGAGGGTGTACCAAGCAAGAAGGCTGAACCCTGTCTGGGGCCAAAGGTCATGCCAGAGGTCAGGGTCGGGGTCAATATAACAAAAAAAAATAACCTCACAGTAAGACAACAGATAACCAAAACTCCAATTATCTGCCTACAATTATTTTGTCTGAACAATTTAAAAGTATTTTTTCTCAGTTTCACTCTATAAGCAGTTACTGCTCTTGTGCTTGGTAGGGCAGACCACATATCTGACTCAGGGAGCTGAATATGATGTGTTCCAGGAAGTTTTCTAAACATCCATTCAATTAAAGTAGGTCAAATCTTTAAATAATGTGGCCAGTAGTTCCATAGATAATGTAAGTGAAAGTGAATATTAGAAAAGACAAAACAAGCTAACTGGTAAACAATGACACACAGGAGTGGTCAAATGGGTTCCTCTAGTGGTCAAATGGGTTCCTCTAGTGGTCAAATGGGTTCCTCTAGTGGTCAAATGGGTTCCTCTAGTGGCCAAATGGGTTCCTCTAGTGGTCAGATGGGTTCCTCTAGTGGTCATATGGGTTCCTCTAGTGGTCAAATGGGTTCCTCTAGTGGTCAAATGGGTTCCTCTAGTGGTCAGATGGATTCCTCTAGTGGTCAAATGGGTTCCTCTAGTGGTCAGATGGGTTCCTCTAGTGGTCAAATGGGTTCCTCTAGTGGTCAAATGGGTTCCTCTAGTGGTCAAATGGGTTCCTCTAGTGGTCAAATGGGTTCCTCTAGTGGTCAGATGGGTTCCTCTAGTGGTCAAATGGGTTCCTCTAGTGGTCAGATGGGTTCCTCTAGTGGTCAAATGGGTTCCTCTAGTGGTCAAATGGGTTCCTCTAGTGGTCAAATGGGTTCCTCTAGTGGTCAAATGGGTTCCTCTAGTGGTCAGATGGGTTCCTCTAGTGGTCAAATGGGTTCCTCTAGTGGTCAAATGGGTTCCTCTAGTGGTCAGATGGGTTCCTCTAGTGGTCAAATGGGTTCCTCTAGTGGTCAGATGGGTTCCTCTAGTGGTCAAATGGGTTCCTCTAGTGGTCAGATGGGTTCCTCTAGTGGTCAAATGGGTTCCTCTAGTGGTCAAATGGGTTCCTCTAGTGGTCAGATGGGTTCCTCTAGTGGTCAAATGGGTTCCTCTAGTGGTCAAATGGGTTCCTCTAGTGGTCAGATGGGTTCCTCTAGTGGTCAAATGGGTTCCTCTAGTGGTCAAATGGGTTCCTCTAGTGGTCAAATGGGTTCCTCTAGTGGTCTAATGGGTTCCTCTAGTGGTCAGATGGGTTCCTCTAGTGGTCAAGTGGGTTCCTCTAGTGGTCAAATGGGTTCCTCTAGTGGTCAGATGGGTTCCTCTAGTGGTCAAATGGGTTCCTCTAGTGGTCAAATGGGTTCCTCTAGTGGTCAGATGGGTTCCTCTAGTGGTCAAATGGGTCCCTCTAGTGGTCAAATGGGTTCCTCTAGTGGTCAAATTGGTTCCCTTCAGACGAGCTGTAAAAAACATGTATTGGGCATTGCAAGGCACCAACCAATGTTGGCACACAGACCCATGTTAAGGATTTGATGAGAGGCTGCAGGCACCAACTAAATGATATTGTAACTACATGTAAACGGTTGTCAGCAGATCATATGTCATATACAGTATTCTGAACTTGTAGATACAGTACCAGTCTAAAGTTGGGACACATGCCAAGAGTGTACAAAGCTGTCATCAAGGCAAAGGGTGGCTACTTATCTAAAATATATTTAGATTTCTTTAACACTTTTTTGATTACTGCATAATTCCATATGTGTTATTTCATAGTTTTGATCTCTTCACTATTATTCTATCATGTAGAAAATAGTACAAAAAAGTTGTTTGACTAGTACTGTATATATATATATATATCATGTAAAAGAAGTCTATGCAATCTTACTTGATCTTTTCCCCTACCACCTCTCTCTCTCTCTCTCTCTCTCTCTCTCTCTCTCTCTCTCTCTCTCTCTCTCTCTCTCTCTCTCTCTCTCTCTCTCTCTCTCTCTCTCTCTCTCTCTCTCTCTCTAATTCAAGCTGCTTTATTGGTATGCAAAACATTGTGTCAATATTGCCAAAGCAACAATGTATACAATATATATTGTAATAAGATTATACACAATAACAAATAATAATATAAAATGGCAGTAAATAATAATACAAAATTAAATACAAAAATAATAACAATAAAATGGTAGCAGTTAATAGTAGAATGTAATGTAATAAATATAAAAATATAAATATGGAAAATTAAACTATAACTAACTTATAACTAAATAACGGTCATCTTCACCATTACATCAGTACTACAACTACTATCATCATTACCACTACTACCACCACCACCATCACTAAACTGCTATCATTACCATTACCACCCATACCATTACTACTTGGAATGATAAACAACAACAATAATAGTAATAACAATAACAATAATAACAGTAATAATAAGTAAGTTACTGCTTACTATGCAGATGTTATTATTCAGTGTCCCTCAGGCTATGGCAGGCAAATACATACTCTCTCCCTACCCCCTCTTTCTTCTCTCTCCCCCTACCCCCTCTTTCTTCTTTCTCTCTCTCCCCCTACCCCCTCTTTCTTCTCTCTTTCTCTCCCCCTAACCCTTCTTTCTTCTTTCTCTCTCTCCCCCTACCCCCTCTTTCTTCTCTCTCTCTCTCTCTCTCCCTACCCCCTTTCTTCTCTCTCCCCCTACCCCCTCTTTCTTCTCTCTCTCTCTCTCTCTCCCTACCCCCTTTCTTCTCTCTCTCCCCCTACCCCCTCTTTCTTCTCTCTCTCCCTACCCCCTTTCTTCTCTCTCTCCCCCTACCCCCTCTTTCTTCTCTCTATCTTTCTCTCTCTCCCCCTATCGCCTTTCTTCTCTCTTTTTCTCTCTCCCCCTCTTTCTTCTCTCTCTTTCTCTCTCTCCCCCTACCCCTTCTTTCTTCTCTCTCTCTCCCTACTGCCTTTCTTCTCTCTTTTTCTCTCTCCCCCGCTTTCTTCTCTCTCTCTCTACCTCCCCCCCTCCCCGCTTTCTTCTCTCTCTCTTTCTCTCTCTCCCCCTACACCCTCTTTCCTCTCTCTCTTTCTCCCTCCCCCTCCCCCTCTTTCTTCTCAATTCTCAATTAAATTCAATTCAATTGACTTTATTGACATGGCAAGTTCATTATTACGTACATTGTCAAAAAAAAAACATGTATTTATATATAATATATATATATATAAATAAATGGTGGAACCAACAGCAATAATAGTAGTAGTGGACCTGGGATTACCATTAACAACAACTACAACAACAATATTAATGAGAACAACAATACATTAAAGCAACAGTAGTAGACCAGTGTCAATATGACTTGAGAAGACACATGACATGGTATGAAAGACTAAACAATACAAGATGGGAAATATTATCAACATTACTTTGCACTTTTCACTGGCTGTCCCTCAGGTTGTTGCAGGAGGACACATATTTGGCTGCCAAAACTGCACATTTTGGCTTTTAATAGGAAATGCAGCTCTGTCTCTACCTCTCCCCTGGAGCAGAGTGAGCACAGCCTGTCCTCTCTGGGCAGCCAGGTTTGTCTGTGACGACCGGTCTCTATAGCCAGACTGTGCTCACTGAGTCCGTACCTAATCAATGTTTTCCTCAGTTTTGTATCAGTCACAGTGGTCAGATAGTCTGCCACCATGTACTGTCTGTTTAGAGATAATTAGCATTGAAGTTTATTTTGATTTTTTGTGGTGTCTTTCCAATAGGTGATATATTTTTGTTTTTGTTTTGTGATGATTTGGTTGGGCCAGATTTTCTGAGTGCTGTCCTGAGGCTCTATGGGGTTGGTTTGGGTTGGTGAACTGAGCCTCAGAACCAGCTGGCTGAGGGGACTCTTCTCTTGTTTCATCTCTTGACATTGTAGAGCTGTGTGATGGAATCTTTTGGGGTCACTTGTTTTTAGATAGTTGTAAAATTTGATGGCTCTTTTTTCTATTTGAATGAGGAGGGGGTATTGGCCCAATTCTGCTCTACATGCGTTATTTGGAGTTTTTCTTTGCACTTCCAATACAGTTGCAAAACTCTGCATGCAGTATTTCGATTGAATGTTTGTCCCATTTGGTAAATACATTTTTAGAGATTGGACCTCATACTTCACTGCCATATAGCGCAATTGGTTCTATAACTGACTGAAAAATGTTAAGCCAGATTCTAATTGGAATTTCGATTTTGATGTTCCTTTTAATGGCATAGAATGCTCTTTTTGCTTTGTCTCTCAGCTCATTCACAGCCATGTGAAAGCTACCTGTGTTGCTGATATTTAGTCCAAGATATGTGTAGTTTGTGGTGTGTTCTAATAGAACTGTGTCCAAATAGAATTTATATAGAACTTAGAACTTATTTCCCGACCTTTTTTGGAATAGCATAATTTTTTTTTTTTTTAGGTTAACGGTCAGAGCCCAGGTCTGACAGAACCTATGAAGACGATCTAGGTGCTGCTGTAAACCCTTTTCAGTGGGAGACAGCAGCACCAGGTCATCTGCGTACAGCAGACACTTGATTTCAGTGTTGTGTAGGGTGATACCAGGTGCTGCCGATTCTTCTAATGTTTTTGCCAATTCATTAATGTAGATGTTAAATAGTGTTGGACTTATTGGGAAGCCCTGTTTCAGTCCCCGTCCCTGAGAGAAGAAGTCTGTTTGCTTGTTGCCAATTTTAACGGCACATTTGTTTTTAGTGTACATGGATTTAATAAAATCATGTTTTCCCTCCAATACCACTTTCTATTAGTTTATAAAAAAGACCTTCGTGCCAAATTGAATCAAATGCTTTCTTGAAATCTACAAAACACGAGCAGATTTTGCCTTTGTTTTGGTTAACTTGTTTATCAATTAGTGTGGAGGGTGTAAATGTGGTTTGTTGTACAATAATTGTTTAGAAATCCAATCTGGCTTCTGCTCAGGACGTTGTGTTCGTCAAGGAAATTATGTAGTCTGCTATTTATAATACTGCAGAGAATTTTCCCTAAGTTGCTGTTAACGCAAATTCCTCTGTAATTATTTGGGTCAAATTTGTCTCAATCTTTATAGATTGGTGTGATCAATTCCTGGTTTCAAATATCGGGGAAAATACCTGCAGTGAGGATAATGTTGAAGAGTTTGAGTATAGCCAATTTGAATTTGTGGTCTGTATATTTGATCATTTCATTTAAAATACCATCTGCACCACAGGCCTTTTTGGGTTGGAGAGTGCATAGTTTCCCCAATAATTCTTCTTCTGTAATTGGGGTATTCACAAGGATTTTGATAGTCTTTGACTGCTAATTCAAGGATTTGTCATTTTTCTTCTGGGCCCTTTGTTATATTGCTGTAGAGGTTTGCAAAGTGATTTCTCCACATATCCCCATTTTGGATAGCCAATCCTCATGATGAGGTTTGTTTCATTTATTCCAATTCTCCCAGAAGTGGTTTGATTCTATGGATTCCTCGATTCCAACCAGCTGATTTCTAATGTGCTGTTCCTTTTTTGTTCTTAGGGTGTGTTTGTATTGCTTCAGTGTTTCCCCATGTTGAAGGCGTATATTTTTGTTCTCTGGTTCTCTGTGTTTTTGATTAGATATATTTCTCAATGACTTTCTTCGATTTTTGCAATCATTATCAAACCATTTTTCATTATCTGTTATTTCTGGTGTGCTCTTATGCTTCTTTAAATTAGCCAAGGAGGCTAATTTGTCAAATATAAAGTTTGTGTTCCAAACAGCCAAATTTACACCTTCATTGCTGAAGGAGAATGATAAGGCTAAAAAGGTGTCCAGGAGAGATTGTATTTTTTGGCTACTAATTGCTTTTTGGTAGATGTCTGTACTGTTTGCACTCCATATATAGGCCTGTTTAGTACCGTGTAATTTATTGGGCCATGATGCTTCATGGTTGGGTTCTGCTCTTCTCAGATACACTGTGATTTTACTGTGGTCTGAGAGAGGTGTTAGTGGGCTGACTGTGAAGGCTCTGAGAGACTCTGGGTTTAGGTCGGTGAGGAAGTAGTCTACAGTGCTGCTGCCAAGGGATGAGCTGTAGGTGTACCTACCAAAAGAGTCCCCTCTCAGCCTACCATTGACTATGTAGAGACCCAGTGTTTGACAGAGCTTCAGGAGCTGTACTCCGTTTTTGTTTTTCAATTTGTCATAGTTGTTTCTGTGGGGGTATGTGGGGAGGGAAAGGTTGTTGCTTCCTGGTAGGTGTTTATCCCCATGACTGTTAATAGTGTCTTGTTCTTCTGCTGTTCTAGCATTCAGGTCTCCACAGACCAGTACGTTGCCTTGGGCCTGAAAGTGACTAATCTCCCCCTCTAGAATGGAGAAACTCTCTTCGTTGAAATAGGGTGATTCTGAGGGGGGAATGTATGTGGCACAGAGGAAGACGTTTTTATCTGTCAAGATAGCCTCCTTGTTGATTTTTAACCATATAAAAAATTCTCCTGTTTTGATCAATTCGATTGAATTAATTAGTTCAGATTTATACCATATTAGCATTCCCCCTGAGTCTCTGCCCTGTCTGATTCCTTTTAATTTAGTGGATGGTAGGATTATCTCCCTATAACCTATTGGACAGCCAGTGGAAACATCAAATCAAATCAAATGTATTTATATAGCCCTTCGTACATCAGCTAATATCTCGAAGTGCTGTACAGAAACCCAGCCTAAAACCCCAAACAGCAAGCAATGCAGGTGTAGAAGCACGGTGGCTAGGAAAAACTCCCTAGAAAGGCCAAAACCTAGGAAGAAACCTAGAGAGGAACCAGGCTATGAGGGGTGGCCAGTCCTCTTCTGGCTGTGCCGGGTGGAGATTATAACAGAGCATGGCCAAGATGTTCAAATGTTCATAAATGACCAGCATGGTCAAATAATAATAATCACAGTAGTTATCGAGGGAGTAGCAAGTCAGCACCTCAGGAGTAAATGTCAGTTGGCTTTTCATAGCCGATCATTAAGAGTATCTCTACCGCTCCTGCGATCTCTAGAGAGTTTAAAACAGCAGGTCTGGGACAGGTAGCACGTCCGGTGGACAGGTCAGGGTTCCATAGCCGCAGGCAGAACAGTTGAAACTGGAACAGCAGCAAGGCCAGGTGGACTGGGAACAACAAGGAGTCATCATGCCCGGTAGTCCTGACGCATGGTCCTAGGACTCAGGTCCTCCGAGAGAGAGAAAGAAAGAGAGAAGGAGAGAATTAGAGAGAGCACACTTAAATTCACACAGGACACAGGATAAGACAGGAGAAGTACTCCAGATATAACAAACTGACCCTAGCCCCCCGACACATAAACTACTGCAGCATAAATACTGGAGGCTGAGACAGGACCTCTGCAACATCACCTCTGCACCATGTCTCCTGTAGTACTTACAATATCAACATCATCAATTTCTTTCAGGAAGTCTGGGTTTCTGCTCTTTAGCCCAAAAGCAGAGGACTTCAATCCTTGTAAATTCCAACATGCAACGTAAAAAGATTTCATAACTTTTTTTCTTTACCTTCAAAATGAGACAAACACTCACAATCCAACAATTACTATTAAAATAGGATTTTTCAATTAAAGTAAACTCTTATTATGCAAATGTGATTTGTTTATCATTTGTGTGTCATGCCACTTGGTTGGATGTAGTGTGAGGATGGTGGAGTTCTTGTGCTCATCTTACCATGACCCTCGGCCTATCACGTGAGCAAAGTAGACTCAGCATTTGTTTAATGTCACTCATTTGGTTGGTGGGGGCTGGGCCAGTTGCTCCTCTCACAGCCTGTGTGTAGCTCTGCCCGCTGAGCTATGGCCCCTCCAACTGTGAGTCTGCGGTGGGGGGCAGGGGAGGGGGAGGCCTCGTCTGGGTGGCTCTGAAGCTGGGCTGGGGTGGTCTGTGCTGCGCTGGCTGTGTTGGGCATTGAGGTTGGACGGTGCTGTGGTCGTGGCTGGGGGTTCCAGGGTGCTGGTCCGGGGTGTTGCCTCGGTGATCTCGGCGGGGTGGAGATTGCTCCGCTGTTCCTGGGTGGAGAGGTCGGGCTGCGGTTTAAAGTGACGTCCTTGAGAGTCTTGGCAAGGATGGTGACTGTCTCCCTGTACAGGTGAACATGGTCATAGAGACAGTCCAGATCGAGGGTGGGATGGTGGGCCAGGTGTACATTGGGTCGCAGGGCACAGCCCCGGGATAGGCTGGCGGTTATTCTTTGGATTGTGGCAGGGTGGAAGTCCCTCCTCTGTAGAAGGGTTGACACCACGATTCTTGAGTTGGGGAAGATTGTGGAGGCCTTCTCGATCACTCCCCGTAGTGAAGTCGCCACCCTCTCCTGCTGAGCACGCAGGTCGTTGCTTCCGGTATGTATGATTATGTGGCTTGGTGACCCGAGATGGGCCTTATCAAGCAGCTCCATGGCACTCTGCGTTGTTGGGCACCACACCTTTCTCGTTTTGTGTCTAGGGAAAAGTTTATTCTCCTGAACAAACTTCCCATTTGAGTCCATCAACAGGACGATGTTAGCCAGTGTTTATTCTGGACTGGAGGGGGCAGAGGGGGGGCTGGTGGGTGTTGGAGCTGGGGTGTGGCTGGTCTGTGCCGGTGCCGCTGTCAGTGGGAGGCTGTTGTGTGGGTTGGGGAGGAGGGGTGCAGCAGGCAGGGCTGGGGAAGTCTGGCTGGTTGAGCTGGGCTCCTCTGCTGTGTGAGGACAGGGCTGGGGAAGTCTGGCTGGTTGAGCTGGGCTCCTCTGCTGTGTGAGGACAGGGCTGGGGAGGTCTGGCTGGTTGAGCTGGGCTCCTCTGCTGTGTGAGGGCAGGTCATAGGGTGGTGATCTATCTGCTCCTGCAGCCTGTCCTCTGCTCTCTTTCTCTCCTGCAGCTCCTCTCTTAGTGTGGTCAGCTCCTTATTGCTGCTCTGTCTGTCTTTTTGGAGCTCTCTCACCTTCTTTGTTAGATCAGCCAGCTCTCTCTTGAGTCCGTCTCTCTCTTGCTAAACCTCTTTCAGCTTTGTTGCAAGGCTGCTGTCTTGCTCTGTCCTCACCTTGGTTAGGAGCTCCTCTAAGGTGTGGTTGTCTGGTTGCTGCTTGCTCACGCTCTCCCTGAGCAGGACCACCTCCCCCTCCAGTTTGGTGAACTCATCCCTCATGGCAGCCATGGTGGTGAGGAGGGCCTGAGCCTGCTCTGCACTGAGGGGGTCGCTCTCCTCCTGGGGCGTGTCCTCCACTATGGTGGGAAGAGAGGTGCTGGATGTGCCTTTTTGGGTGGGGAGAGTAGGGGTGATGGTGGTGCTGGTGGAGTTTGTCTTGTGGGAGGGCATGTCACTGGTGGTGTCCTCTCTCTCCGCTCTCTTGTTAGGGTTGCGAATGTTCAACTGAGATAGGAACAATAGCACACCTGAACTTGGTTAAAATAATTGTTTAATTCAAAAGTTAATAAATGGCAAATACAATTTCCGTATATACGGGTTCAATGTTTCATCACACAGGATAAGACAGAGAACTGATTTGTTTCTGACAAAGATATTATATTATACTCTGACAGAGGTTAGTTCCCGCTTCCGAGCCGGCCTGTCAGAGTAGAGACTGGGCGTGGTTTAGACTCACCCAGCCTATCGTTGATGTTGGCGCCTTAAGCCAGTCCTGGCCCCTTAGCGCATATGATGTCCCAACGCTGTTGCTGTGTAGATTACGTTCCTTCACCCCAAAGACTGGGGTCAGACAGTTTTATAACATTGTCTGAGATATCTGCACCTGTATACAATGTCCTCTGTTCTCGCTCAAGGCTAACTACAGCTTCCCAGCTCCTTATCTGAGCTAACCGTTACTTCCAGCACACACACACAGACATCCAGGCGCCCAAACAGTTTATCAATATCAAATCACATTTGTTATAGTATTCAATCACATATAATATAGTTGCTGATCACGTTTATAGTATTCAATCACATATAATACAGTTGCTAATCACGTTTGTTATAGTATTGGGTTATAGTGCATAACTCAGAACCTCACATGTGTTTTTCGTGTGTATAGTTTATCTGTTATTGTTTATTCAGCAGTCTCCTGATTCACCCCCCTCCTGTGTCTCTCTAAGATTAGCACAGTCCCGGCCACACAGTACAGCGCCCACACTACTGATACATTGTTGCATACACACACATATTTCATACAGTACAGTGCTCTCTTTAACACACACACATTTCAGGCTGATATTCATGGTTAGACAGAGCACTGGTAAGAGTAGAGATCAATGGAAAATGCAGGTTCACAAGAGTCAGCAATTCAAACTCCCTCTTTCCTCTCTCTCTTTCTCCCTCCCCCTCCCCCTCTTTCTTCTCAATTCTCAATTAAATTCAATTCAATTGACTTTATTGACATGGCAAGTTCATTATTACGTACATTGTCAAAAAAAAAACATGTATTTATATATAATATATATATATATATATATAAATAAATGGTGGAACCAACAGCAATAATAGTAGTAGTGGACCTGGGATTACCATTAACAACAACTACAACAACAATATTAATGAGAACAACAATACATTAAAGCAACAGTAGTAGACCAGTGTCAATATGACTTGAGAAGACACATGACATGGTATGAAAGACTAAACAATACAAGATGGGAAATATTATCAACATTACTTTGCACTTTTCACTGGCTGTCCCTCAGGTTGTTGCAGGAGGACACATATTTGGCTGCCAAAACTGCACATTTTGACTTTTCACCCAATAAATAATACATTTTATAGTTTCAAATTCTTTGTATTGAATTATAATTTTGGGAAAGAAATATTCTCTTAGGTCTGAGTATTTGTCACAGTGTAATAGGAAATGCAGCTCTGTCTCTACCTCTCCCCTGGAGCAGAGTGAGCACAGCCTGTCCTCTCTGGGCAGCCAGGTTTGTCTGTGACGACCGGTCTCTATAGCCAGACTGTGCTCACTGAGTCCGTACCTAATCAATGTTTTCCTCAGTTTTGTATCAGTCACAGTGGTCAGATAGTCTGCCACCATGTACTGTCTGTTTAGAGATAATTAGCATTGAAGTTTATTTTGATTTTTTGTGGTGTCTTTCCAATAGGTGATATATTTTTGTTTTTGTTTTGTGATGATTTGGTTGGGCCAGATTTTCTGAGTGCTGTCCTGAGGCTCTATGGGGTTGGTTTGGGTTGGTGAACTGAGCCTCAGAACCAGCTGGCTGAGGGGACTCTTCTCTTGTTTCATCTCTTGACATTGTAGAGCTGTGTGATGGAATCTTTTGGGGTCACTTGTTTTTAGATAGTTGTAAAATTTGATGGCTCTTTTTTCTATTTGAATGAGGAGGGGGTATTGGCCCAATTCTGCTCTACATGCGTTATTTGGAGTTTTTCTTTGCACTTCCAATACAGTCTTGCAAAACTCTGCATGCAGTATTTCGATTGAATGTTTGTCCCATTTGGTAAATACATTTTTAGAGATTGGACCTCATACTTCACTGCCATATAGCGCAATTGGTTCTATAACTGACTGAAAAATGTTAAGCCAGATTCTAATTGGAATTTCGATTTTGATGTTCCTTTTAATGGCATAGAATGCTCTTTTTGCTTTGTCTCTCAGCTCATTCACAGCCATGTGAAAGCTACCTGTGTTGCTGATATTTAGTCCAAGATATGTGTAGTTTGTGGTGTGTTCTAATAGAACTGTGTCCAAATAGAATTTATATTTGTCATCCTTATTTCCCGACCTTTTTTGGAATAGCATAATTTTTTTTTTTTTAGGTTAACGGTCAGAGCCCAGGTCTGACAGAACCTATGAAGACGATCTAGGTGCTGCTGTAAACCCTTTTCAGTGGGAGACAGCAGCACCAGGTCATCTGCGTACAGCAGACACTTGATTTCAGTGTTGTGTAGGGTGATACCAGGTGCTGCCGATTCTTCTAATGTTTTTGCCAATTCATTAATGTAGATGTTAAATAGTGTTGGACTTATTGGGAAGCCCTGTTTCAGTCCCCGTCCCTGAGAGAAGAAGTCTGTTTGCTTGTTGCCAATTTTAACGGCACATTTGTTTTTAGTGTACATGGATTTAATAAAATCATGTTTTCCCTCCAATACCACTTTCTATTAGTTTATAAAAAAGACCTTCGTGCCAAATTGAATCAAATGCTTTCTTGAAATCTACAAAACACGAGCAGATTTTGCCTTTGTTTTGGTTAACTTGTTTATCAATTAGTGTGGAGGGTGTAAATGTGGTTTGTTGTACAATAATTGTTTAGAAATCCAATCTGGCTTCTGCTCAGGACGTTGTGTTCGTCAAGGAAATTATGTAGTCTGCTATTTATAATACTGCAGAGAATTTTCCCTAAGTTGCTGTTAACGCAAATTCCTCTGTAATTATTTGGGTCAAATTTGTCTCAATCTTTATAGATTGGTGTGATCAATTCCTGGTTTCAAATATCGGGGAAAATACCTGCAGTGAGGATAATGTTGAAGAGTTTGAGTATAGCCAATTTGAATTTGTGGTCTGTATATTTGATCATTTCATTTAAAATACCATCTGCACCACAGGCCTTTTTGGGTTGGAGAGTGCATAGTTTCCCCAATAATTCTTCTTCTGTAATTGGGGTATTCACAAGGATTTTGATAGTCTTTGACTGCTAATTCAAGGATTTGTCATTTTTCTTCTGGGCCCTTTGTTATATTGCTGTAGAGGTTTGCAAAGTGATTTCTCCACATATCCCCATTTTGGATAGCCAATCCTCATGATGAGGTTTGTTTCATTTATTCCAATTCTCCCAGAAGTGGTTTGATTCTATGGATTCCTCGATTCCAACCAGCTGATTTCTAATGTGCTGTTCCTTTTTTGTTCTTAGGGTGTGTTTGTATTGCTTCAGTGTTTCCCCATGTTGAAGGCGTATATTTTTGTTCTCTGGTTCTCTGTGTTTTTGATTAGATATATTTCTCAATGACTTTCTTCGATTTTTGCAATCATTATCAAACCATTTTTCATTATCTGTTATTTCTGGTGTGCTCTTATGCTTCTTTAAATTAGCCAAGGAGGCTAATTTGTCAAATATAAAGTTTGTGTTCCAAACAGCCAAATTTACACCTTCATTGCTGAAGGAGAATGATAAGGCTAAAAAGGTGTCCAGGAGAGATTGTATTTTTTGGCTACTAATTGCTTTTTGGTAGATGTCTGTACTGTTTGCACTCCATATATAGGCCTGTTTAGTACCGTGTAATTTATTGGGCCATGATGCTTCATGGTTGGGTTCTGCTCTTCTCAGATACACTGTGATTTTACTGTGGTCTGAGAGAGGTGTTAGTGGGCTGACTGTGAAGGCTCTGAGAGACTCTGGGTTTAGGTCGGTGAGGAAGTAGTCTACAGTGCTGCTGCCAAGGGATGAGCTGTAGGTGTACCTACCAAAAGAGTCCCCTCTCAGCCTACCATTGACTATGTAGAGACCCAGTGTTTGACAGAGCTTCAGGAGCTGTACTCCGTTTTTGTTTTTCAATTTGTCATAGTTGTTTCTGTGGGGGTATGTGGGGAGGGAAAGGTTGTTGCTTCCTGGTAGGTGTTTATCCCCATGACTGTTAATAGTGTCTTGTTCTTCTGCTGTTCTAGCATTCAGGTCTCCACAGACCAGTACGTTGCCTTGGGCCTGAAAGTGACTAATCTCCCCCTCTAGAATGGAGAAACTCTCTTCGTTGAAATAGGGTGATTCTGAGGGGGGAATGTATGTGGCACAGAGGAAGACGTTTTTATCTGTCAAGATAGCCTCCTTGTTGATTTTTAACCATATAAAAAATTCTCCTGTTTTGATCAATTCGATTGAATTAATTAGTTCAGATTTATACCATATTAGCATTCCCCCTGAGTCTCTGCCCTGTCTGATTCCTTTTAATTTAGTGGATGGTAGGATTATCTCCCTATAACCTATTGGACAGCCAGTGGAAACATCAAATCAAATCAAATGTATTTATATAGCCCTTCGTACATCAGCTAATATCTCGAAGTGCTGTACAGAAACCCAGCCTAAAACCCCAAACAGCAAGCAATGCAGGTGTAGAAGCACGGTGGCTAGGAAAAACTCCCTAGAAAGGCCAAAACCTAGGAAGAAACCTAGAGAGGAACCAGGCTATGAGGGGTGGCCAGTCCTCTTCTGGCTGTGCCGGGTGGAGATTATAACAGAGCATGGCCAAGATGTTCAAATGTTCATAAATGACCAGCATGGTCAAATAATAATAATCACAGTAGTTATCGAGGGAGTAGCAAGTCAGCACCTCAGGAGTAAATGTCAGTTGGCTTTTCATAGCCGATCATTAAGAGTATCTCTACCGCTCCTGCGATCTCTAGAGAGTTTAAAACAGCAGGTCTGGGACAGGTAGCACGTCCGGTGGACAGGTCAGGGTTCCATAGCCGCAGGCAGAACAGTTGAAACTGGAACAGCAGCAAGGCCAGGTGGACTGGGAACAACAAGGAGTCATCATGCCCGGTAGTCCTGACGCATGGTCCTAGGACTCAGGTCCTCCGAGAGAGAGAAAGAAAGAGAGAAGGAGAGAATTAGAGAGAGCACACTTAAATTCACACAGGACACAGGATAAGACAGGAGAAGTACTCCAGATATAACAAACTGACCCTAGCCCCCCGACACATAAACTACTGCAGCATAAATACTGGAGGCTGAGACAGGACCTCTGCAACATCACCTCTGCACCATGTCTCCTGTAGTACTTACAATATCAACATCATCAATTTCTTTCAGGAAGTCTGGGTTTCTGCTCTTTAGCCCAAAAGCAGAGGACTTCAATCCTTGTAAATTCCAACATGCAACGTAAAAAGATTTCATAACTTTTTTTCTTTACCTTCAAAATGAGACAAACACTCACAATCCAACAATTACTATTAAAATAGGATTTTTCAATTAAAGTAAACTCTTATTATGCAAATGTGATTTGTTTATCATTTGTGTGTCATGCCACTTGGTTGGATGTAGTGTGAGGATGGTGGAGTTCTTGTGCTCATCTTACCATGACCCTCGGCCTATCACGTGAGCAAAGTAGACTCAGCATTTGTTTAATGTCACTCATTTGGTTGGTGGGGGCTGGGCCAGTTGCTCCTCTCACAGCCTGTGTGTAGCTCTGCCCGCTGAGCTATGGCCCCTCCAACTGTGAGTCTGCGGTGGGGGGCAGGGGAGGGGGAGGCCTCGTCTGGGTGGCTCTGAAGCTGGGCTGGGGTGGTCTGTGCTGCGCTGGCTGTGTTGGGCATTGAGGTTGGACGGTGCTGTGGTCGTGGCTGGGGGTTCCAGGGTGCTGGTCCGGGGTGTTGCCTCGGTGATCTCGGCGGGGTGGAGATTGCTCCGCTGTTCCTGGGTGGAGAGGTCGGGCTGCGGTTTAAAGTGACGTCCTTGAGAGTCTTGGCAAGGATGGTGACTGTCTCCCTGTACAGGTGAACATGGTCATAGAGACAGTCCAGATCGAGGGTGGGATGGTGGGCCAGGTGTACATTGGGTCGCAGGGCACAGCCCCGGGATAGGCTGGCGGTTATTCTTTGGATTGTGGCAGGGTGGAAGTCCCTCCTCTGTAGAAGGGTTGACACCACGATTCTTGAGTTGGGGAAGATTGTGGAGGCCTTCTCGATCACTCCCCGTAGTGAAGTCGCCACCCTCTCCTGCTGAGCACGCAGGTCGTTGCTTCCGGTATGTATGATTATGTGGCTTGGTGACCCGAGATGGGCCTTATCAAGCAGCTCCATGGCACTCTGCGTTGTTGGGCACCACACCTTTCTCGTTTTGTGTCTAGGGAAAAGTTTATTCTCCTGAACAAACTTCCCATTTGAGTCCATCAACAGGACGATGTTAGCCAGTGTTTATTCTGGACTGGAGGGGGCAGAGGGGGGGCTGGTGGGTGTTGGAGCTGGGGTGTGGCTGGTCTGTGCCGGTGCCGCTGTCAGTGGGAGGCTGTTCTGTGGGTTGGGGAGGAGGGGTGCAGCAGGCAGGGCTGGGGAAGTCTGGCTGGTTGAGCTGGGCTCCTCTGCTGTGTGAGGACAGGGCTGGGGAAGTCTGGCTGGTTGAGCTGGGCTCCTCTGCTGTGTGAGGACAGGGCTGGGGAGGTCTGGCTGGTTGAGCTGGGCTCCTCTGCTGTGTGAGGGCAGGTCATAGGGTGGTGATCTATCTGCTCCTGCAGCCTGTCCTCTGCTCTCTTTCTCTCCTGCAGCTCCTCTCTTAGTGTGGTCAGCTCCTTATTGCTGCTCTGTCTGTCTTTTTGGAGCTCTCTCACCTTCTTTGTTAGATCAGCCAGCTCTCTCTTGAGTCCGTCTCTCTCTTGCTAAACCTCTTTCAGCTTTGTTGCAAGGCTGCTGTCTTGCTCTGTCCTCACCTTGGTTAGGAGCTCCTCTAAGGTGTGGTTGTCTGGTTGCTGCTTGCTCACGCTCTCCCTGAGCAGGACCACCTCCCCCTCCAGTTTGGTGAACTCATCCCTCATGGCAGCCATGGTGGTGAGGAGGGCCTGAGCCTGCTCTGCACTGAGGGGGTCGCTCTCCTCCTGGGGCGTGTCCTCCACTATGGTGGGAAGAGAGGTGCTGGATGTGCCTTTTTGGGTGGGGAGAGTAGGGGTGATGGTGGTGCTGGTGGAGTTTGTCTTGTGGGAGGGCATGTCACTGGTGGTGTCCTCTCTCTCCGCTCTCTTGTTAGGGTTGCGAATGTTCAACTGAGATAGGAACAATAGCACACCTGAACTTGGTTAAAATAATTGTTTAATTCAAAAGTTAATAAATGGCAAATACAATTTCCGTATATACGGGTTCAATGTTTCATCACACAGGATAAGACAGAGAACTGATTTGTTTCTGACAAAGATATTATATTATACTCTGACAGAGGTTAGTTCCCGCTTCCGAGCCGGCCTGTCAGAGTAGAGACTGGGCGTGGTTTAGACTCACCCAGCCTATCGTTGATGTTGGCGCCTTAAGCCAGTCCTGGCCCCTTAGCGCATATGATGTCCCAACGCTGTTGCTGTGTAGATTACGTTCCTTCACCCCAAAGACTGGGGTCAGACAGTTTTATAACATTGTCTGAGATATCTGCACCTGTATACAATGTCCTCTGTTCTCGCTCAAGGCTAACTACAGCTTCCCAGCTCCTTATCTGAGCTAACCGTTACTTCCAGCACACACACACAGACATCCAGGCGCCCAAACAGTTTATCAATATCAAATCACATTTGTTATAGTATTCAATCACATATAATATAGTTGCTGATCACGTTTATAGTATTCAATCACATATAATACAGTTGCTAATCACGTTTGTTATAGTATTGGGTTATAGTGCATAACTCAGAACCTCACATGTGTTTTTCGTGTGTATAGTTTATCTGTTATTGTCTATTCAGCAGTCTCCTGATTCACCCCCCTCCTGTGTCTCTCTAAGATTAGCACAGTCCCGGCCACACAGTACAGCGCCCACACTACTGATACATTGTTGCATACACACACATATTTCATACAGTACAGTGCTCTCTTTAACACACACACATTTCAGGCTGATATTCATGGTTAGACAGAGCACTGGTAAGAGTAGAGATCAATGGAAAATGCAGGTTCACAAGAGTCAGCAATTCAAACTTTAATGCATAAGAATAGTTAGTTAAGCATGTCAAAAAACCTTATAAAAACCCCACACTCTCCTTAATGGTCTAATAGTCTATTTCAAACAGCCTAATGTTACCTTGCACCATGACAGTCCCAGTCTTGTAGAGGTTGATTGTTATCATGGTGCTTTCAGGGTCATCTGTCTCTTTGATTTTCAGCTTCCACCCATTACATATTCCCTCTTTCTTTATGGATGGGTAGTGAGAGCAGACTGCTGAGCGCCATGCATTTGGCTGGTCAGTGAGGAAGATGAGATTACTCACGTCACCGTTTTTTTTGTATAGGTCTGCAAAAGCTTTCCTCGTTGTGTCATTTTGGCCTCTTTAGGGTAGAGAATGGATTCTGCGCCGAGGGGGAGTGGGGACATGGTGCCTGTGGGCTCTGCTACTACTGCTGTGCTGTTCTTCTGCCCCATTGCCATGGCAACCGATTTGTTAGTCTGCTGCTGTTGCTAGCTTGCGCTAATTTAGTTCAAAAACCAGCAAAATAAAGTGACAAATCCTCACACAAAAAAACAGAAGATATGTTTAAAGTTAGTCTGTGCTCCTTTTTGGTTTACTCACTCAGTTTGGTCGTTTGATGTAGTTGTATTAACTCCCCTTGCTAGGTTTGTTCTAGCTCGTTTATTCTGGCTAGTTTGTTAGTCTGCAAGCTAGGTCTTTGTTGTGTAGCTAGCTAGCTAGAGTCAAAACTTCTTAAAACTTGAGGCGCAAAGTTACTTTTTTTTCCTATTCTGAATGAATAGAGTTGTTGTTCATCACTTCTTGTCTTGAATTCTTTTTCGATTAGAGTGTTTATCTCATTCTGAAAACAAAAACAAATATGAAATATATCAGGAGCTCATGTTGAGCATGACTCTCTCTCTCTTTCTCCTTACCCCTCCCCCACTTTCTTCTCTCTCTTTCCCCTTACCCCCTCTTTCTTCTCTCTATTTCTCTCTCTATTTCTCCCTCCCCCCTCT
The DNA here is from genome assembly GCF_029448725.1 of Salvelinus fontinalis. NCBI lineage: Eukaryota > Metazoa > Chordata > Actinopteri > Salmoniformes > Salmonidae > Salvelinus > Salvelinus fontinalis. The sequence continues at coordinate 8,376,815 of NC_074702.1, forward strand.
TTCTCTCTCTCCCTCCCCCTACCCCCCCCTTTCTTCTCTTTCTCTCTCTCTCCCCCTACCCCCTCTTTCTTCTCTCTCTTTCTCTCTCCCCCTCTTTCTTCTCTCTCTTTCTCTCTCTTTCTTTTTCTCTCTCTCTCCCCCTACCCTCTCTCTCTCTCTCTCTCTCTCTCTCTCTCTCTCTCTCTCTCTCTCTCTCTCTCTCTCTCTCTCTCTCTCTCTCTCTCTCACTCACTCACTCACTCACTCACTCACTCTCAGGCCATCTTTAACCTAATCCCCAAGGAAGATCTGCCCAAATTACCGGCCGACGAGAATACACCAGAGAAGAGAGCCAACAAACTGTGGGGATTCTTTGAGAAACCAGACAACGGTAAGAGACAAACACACAAATATGCATGCACGCACACCCAAACACATTCACGCACAAACGCACGCACGCGCAAACGCACGCACACACACACACACACACACACACACACACACACACACACACACACACACACACACACACACACACACACACACACACACACACACACACAGTAGGTTGTTGTGACTTGTGTTGTTGTGGTAATGAGAGGAAAGGTTTTATGTCATTATGTTCTTTGCTCAGCAGCTGCAGGACGTCCGTCCAGCTTACATAGATTACATTGTTCATCATGTGATTTCTTACAGGAGAGTTGCCCTTTGGTTTAAGGGCATGCACACACACCAGCCACCTGGGGATTCACTCCCTACCAAAACATAGCTTTTCCAAAGAACATTTTTCATCTCATTGAACCAAATGCAAAGACATACAGTATGTACTGTTGAAGAACTACTGACAGGTGGTATATACAGTACACATACAGTATGTACTGTTGAAGAACTACTGACATATGGTATATACAGTACACATACAGTATGTACTGTTGAAGAACTAGTGACAGATGGTATATACAGTACACATACAGTATGTACTGTTGAAGGACTACTGACAGATGGTATATACAGTACACATACAGTATGTACTGTTGAAGAACTACTGACAGATGGTATATACAGTACACATACAGTATGTACTGTTGAAGAACTACTGACATATAGTATATACAGTACACATACAGTATTTACTGTTGAAGAACTACTGACATATGGTATATACAGTACACATACAGTATGTACTGTTGAAGAACTACTGACAGATGGTATATACAGTACACATACAGTATGTAATGTTGAGGAACGACTAACAGATGGTATATACAGTACGGTGTGGTACACAGCAGTCACCCTGAGGAAAAATATTTTATTTAAAAAAATGTATTTAACCTTTATTTAACTAGGCAAGCCAGTTAAGAACAAATTCTTATTTACAATGACGGCCTACCCCGGCCAAACCCGGACGACGCTGGGTCAATTGTGCGCTGCCCTATGGGACTCCCAATCATGTCCGGATGTGATACAGCCTGGATTCGAACCAGGGACTGTAGTGAACCAGGGACTGCTGTGCCACTCGGGAGTCAAACACTAATCATTTTACAACTTCTCTCTGTCTCTGTCTTTCTCTCTCTGTGTCTCCCTTTATTTATTTATTTCTCTCTCTGTCTCCCTCTCAGACCGGTTGGCAGAGGGAGAGTTCATCAAGGGGGTGACCGAGAACGAAAACGCCATGCGTCTCATCCACTACGAACCCATCACTGACTAGTCATCCCTTCTTCTTTACCTCTTCCTCCTTCACACACTATTTCTTCCTCTCATCCTCTATCTTTGTCATTGTATTCTAGTGTTCTGTCTTTCTCTTCTGTGCAAATACTCTTGTATTGCGGTGTCTTAATTTTACCTTCTAAGAAAGTAGGGGTTTATGTTGGTTATGGTATACATGTCTGTCTGTGCATGTATGTCTATTGGATTGAGGCTGTTTTATGAAGGTAGATGTGATAAATATGAAGGTAGATGGCCGCTATTGTAATTAGTGTTTGATGCAATGTAAACACAACATAAAAATTGAGGCACAAGTGTATTTATTTGTTTGTATATTGATACAATATCCCTGCTAAATGCTGTTTTCCTATCAGATTGAAGCTACAATAGCTTTTTGGTACTGTGAGATGATCGTGAAAAAGTAATGGTGGTCTAGTGTTTTACAGTGTCCTGAATACTCATGGACTTGATCATTTGGTAACCATTGTTCATTCTATACATTTCATTATTCTAAGAAGCTCTAAATGGTGTTGCTGTAGAAGTTAACTTGATATGTGCAAATGTGATAAATGGTAACAGTTCAGACACAGGTATTTGGGAAAAGAAATTGAAAATCTGTAGAACAACAAACCGTTTTCTCCATTAGGAATTTGCATGGTTGTGATGGTGGCTTTTAGATTTTTATCCTGCAATTGTCTTTTTGTTTTTAATCAAAGAGTTATACGCTGCATATGGTGGATTAAAGCTTTTCTCATAAATTCTGTGTATTGCAAATCATTTTGTGTGTGTGTGCATGTGTGTGTGTGTGTCCGTGATGTCCCACAAATTAGTCCGTGACCTAAAAATAGTCTGTTTTCAGTAAGAATAGTAGGGTTTCTATACGGTACCTATTGTCCAAACAGTGACTTCATGTATTAAAATATGTGATACACAAACAAAGGACAAGGGTCTTATGTTTTTGATCATATTTACACATGGTCAGATAATCCCGGATTTTCTGACACCATTAAAATACGTGCTGTGTGTGTATTATAATGTATTATGCATGCCTGTGCGTGCAAAATTGTGTCCGTGTTCCTATATTTATTTCCAAGGCCGTTTCTTGTCCCCCCGCATTCTCCTCCCCCTCCCTCCTTACTCCTCCCTTCCCTCCTCAGTCGTTCCCTTCTTCTCTCTGTCCAACTCGGGATTACTGTCATAATCTACTGCCCAACATCGGAAAGCAGACAGAAGAAAATTCCCTATAATCTTTGCATCCCTATCTCTCGTTCCATCTCTCTCTTATTTGTCTCTGTCTAGCTGCAGGGGAATTATCTGCCTTGTGTCCTCTTATGCTTGTGTATTGATTAACTAATAGCTCATTTACAGTGTTTTACACACATAGTGGTGGTAAGCCCCTAATATTGAGTCGACAAGGTTTCGAAAGTGTCTACATTGATGCTGGCTCATGTTGACTCGAATGCCTCCCACAGTTGTGTCAAGTTGGCTGGATGTCCTTTGGGTGGTGGACCAAACCCAGCAGCTCTTGACACAAACCGGTGCACCTACTACCATCCCCCGTTCAAAGGCACTTCAATCTTTTGTCTTGCCCATTCATGCTCTGAATGGCAAATCAAAATCAAATCAAATGTATTTATATAGCCCTTCTTACATCAGCTGATATCTCAAAGTGCTGTACAGAAACCCAGCCTACCCAGCACACTTAACCAATCCATGTCTCAATTGTCTCAAGGCTTAAAAATGATTCTTTAACTTGTCTCTGCCCCTTCATCTACACTGATAGAGAAATACAGCGAGATCTGCAGTAAAGCTACTACAGACAGATTGAGAAATACAGAGATATCTACAGTAGAGCTACCAGAGACAGAGAAATACAGAGAGATCTACAGTACAGCTACCACAGAGAGACAGAGAGATCCACAGTAGAGCTACCACAGATAGAGAAATACAGAGATATCTACAGTACAGCTACCACAGAGAGACAGATAGATCCACAGTAGAGCTACCACAGAGAGATAGAGAAATACAGAGAAATATACAATAGAGATACCACAGAGAGATAGAGAAATACAGAGATGTCTACAATAGAGATACCACAGAGAGATAAAGAAATACAGAGAGATCTACAGTAGAGCTACCACAGAGAGATAGAGAAATAGAGAGATTTACAGTAGAGATACCACAGAGATAGAGAAATACAGAGAGATCTACAGTAGAGATACCACAGAGAGAGAAATAGAGATTTACAGTAGAGATACCACAGAGAGATAGAGAGATCTACAGTAGAGCTACCACAGACAGATAGAGAGATCTACAGTAGAGATACCACAGACAGATAGAGAAATGCAGATATGGTCGATGTCTCCTATAGGAGAGGTGGAGGAAGGAGGGCTGAGATGCATGAATAACATCAGTTCCACTTCAGATTGACACAGAGATTATTGTTTATTTTACAGATTCAGAATGGGACCCATTCAGACGAAGTGAAAAGCATGATTTACAAAGGTCAGAAAGTATTGGATACTTATGGTAAAACTATTTCTAACATGGATACATTTACGTACGCTTCTCTTCAAAAGTTTGGGGTGACTTAGAAATGTCCTTGTTTTTGAAAGAAAAGCACATTTTTTGTCCATTAAAATAACATACAATTTATCAGAAATACAGTGTAGACATTGTTAATGTTATAAATTACTATTGTAGCTGGAAACTTCATTAAATAGTACCCGCAAAACACGAGTCTCAATGTCAACAGTGAAGAGGCGACTCCGGGATGCTGGCCTTCTAGGCAGAGTTCCTCTGTCCAGTGTCTGTGTTCTTTTGCCCATCTTAATCTTTTCTTTTTATTGGCCAGTCTGAGATATGGCTTTTTCTTTGCAACTCTGCCTAGAAGGCCAGCATCCCGGAGTCGCCTCTTCACTGTTGACGTTGAGACTGGTGTTTTGCAGGTACTATTTAATGAAGCTGCCAGTTGAGGACTTGTGAGGTGTCTGTTTCTCAAACTAGACACTCTAATGTACTTGTCCTCTTGCTCAGTTGTGCACCGGGGCCTCCCACTCCTCTTTCTATTCTGGTTAGAGACAGTTTGCCCTGTTCTGTGAAGGGACTAGAACACAGCGTTGTACGAGATCTTCAGTTTCTTGGCAATTTTTCACATGGAATAGTCTTCATTTTTCAGAACAAGAATAGACTGACGAGTTTCAGAAGAAAGTTCTTTGTTTCTGGCCATTTTGAGCCTGTAATCGAACCCACAAATGCTGTTGCTCCAAATACTCAGCTAGTCTAAAGAAGGACAGTTTTATTGCTTCTTTAATCAGAACAACAGTTTTCAGCTGTGCTAACATAATTGCAAAAGGCGTTTCTAATGATCAATTAGCCTTTTAAAATGATAAACTTGGATTAGCTAACACAACGTGCCATTGGAACACAGGAGTGATGGTTGCTGATAATGGGCCTCTGTACATCTATGTAGATATTCCATAAAAAAATCTGCCGTTTCCAGCTACAATAGTCATTTACAACATTAACAATGTCTACACACTGTATTTCTGATCAATTTTATGTTATTTTAATGGACCAAAAAATTCCTTTACTTTCAAAAACAAGGACATTTCTAAGTGACCCCAAACTTTTGAACGGTAGTGTACATGTACTGTATAACAATCCCTTACCATTAGGCACTATTGTATTAATGAATGACAATGTGAGGAGCGTTAGCCCGAACCATGTATGTCAAGGTGATCTCTGTTCAATGTCAAAGAGGGGATACTGTAGCTCTTACAGCCAACACAGTTCCCGTGTCCCATGTCAATCAAGTTCTGCTTCTGCCCCACAAGCAGTGCAAGAGAAGTATATCAGCATTCCTTATCTCTCATGTCATAACTATTCCTCTCCCACTTTCTTAGTCTCACTCTTTCTCTTTCTCACCCTTTCTCGGTCTCGGTCTCTCTGTCTCACTCTTTCTCTGTCTCACGCTGTCTTACTCTTTCCATCTTGAGAGCTCAAGGTGCATATACAGTACCTGTAAAGTGACTACATTACCCATAGTCCTCCTCTGTTCTCTTTAGCGCCACCCATCACTTATTAACAGGGCGAATAAGCTCTTTCCCTCTCCATGGCCTCCTCCATCTCATCCATCTCTCTCTCACAGTCCTCACAGCCCTCTGGCCCACACCCTCCTAGCAACACTAGAGTTGGTACATCCCCGTTCCCCACCCCGATCACAGTCCCATCAGGCGCCCACGCCACGTCAATCATCCCGTCTGGGCACTGCAATAGGCCGCTGACAGAGTAGAGCCCGCTCCCGGGGACCACCTCATTGTAGGGAGGGGCGTGGCTGGCGGCGCGGGCCTCCTCCAATCGGAGCCTCTGTTTGTGGCGCAGCTCGATGATGGTCTTGGTGTAAGAGTTGAGGGTGAAGACTGCAGCTCCCATGCAACAGCTGAAGGAGATCCACGCCAGGCTGAGGAGAGGCCACAGAGAGAGGGGGAGGGGTCATTAGAGAGAGAGAGCTATGAAAGAAGGGTCCCTACTATTCACTACTAAGAGTGTGAATGAATCCCCACGCGAATGACCAGCCGTAGTCCCAGGTCTGAGGCCTCCAGTCTTTAGGGCCAACGATGACAGTCATCTGGAACACTGTGGTGTACATCATGTGGGCCACCATCCCCATCAAACCTGGAGGGGGGGAGAGAAAAGCATTGATTTACTGTTTCATTGATTCATTAACTGAACATCTTGTCTAGGCAGACAGAGATAAAGAGGAGAAGTCTGGAGGTGTAAAGAAGGATATGAACAAGAGAAGTGCTTCAGATGAAGATACAGTAAAGACAGGGGAGGGAGGGAGGTTAGGGAGAAAGTGAAGGAGTAGAGGCATTACCTGACAGTACGGTGCAGATGGCAGCATAGGCGTTGATTTTGAGAGCGTGTATCTCCTTATGGGAACACAACAACTCCAGCCACATCAACAGAAAGCCCATTCCCAATAGACCGATGTAAGTGAACTCAGATATCACCGATAGCCATAACACACCTGGAGACACACACAGACACGTTTGTTTTACTATCCTTGTGCGGACCAAACAAATGATTCCAATTCAAAATCCTATTTTCCCTAAGCCATAACCCTAACCCTTAATCTCAACCTCCTAACCCTAATTGTAACCCTAAACCTAACCCCTGAGCCTAAAATAGCCTTTTTCCTTGTCTCCACATGTCCGAACTTCCCCACATCTGGTCCCCACAAGGATAATAAAACCAAACACACACACACACTGTATCAATGGGAGGCCCATCCTCAAAATAACATAATGCAAAACTAGACACAACAGGCAAAGAGGAAGCGAGAGAGTGAGAGAAAGAGAGAGAGAGAGAGAGAGAGAGAGAGAGAGAGAGAGAGAGAGAGAGAGAGAGAGAGAGAGAGAGAGAGAGAGAGAGAGAGAGTGAGAGAGAACACACCTTGTGTTTCACCAGGAGTCAGCTCAATAAAGCTGCGACACTTCTCACCTGGAAAGATTTAGAACAATATTAGCGGTTTTCAACTTTTTGTGAGAGAGAAAAGTAAAGTGTTCTTGTAGCCTTTCTCACCATCAACGTGTTTCTCACAGCTCTCCCAGAAGCCAGTGTGGAAGTATCTGAAGGTGTACTTGTCCTCTCCTGTCTCCCAGATGTAGTGGACAGCATTGTCCAGCTGTCTCTGGCGGATCTTAGCCAGTTCATCTCTCCTCTGGGGGGACAGGGTTCTGTTGTATGGGTTCTGAGTTGGGCTCTCTGGGGAGAGTAGAATATTATCTTGGTATCCATCTGATGACAGTGGAACTGTATCTTTCTGTTCACCTCTCTTTTTTTTTGATTTGATCTTAATTTAACTAGGCAAGTCAGTTAAGAACAAATTCTTATATTCAGTGACGGCCTAGGAACGGTGGGTTAACTGTATTGTTCAGGGGCAGAAAGACAGATTTGAACCTTATCAGCTCGGGGATTCAATCTTGCAACCTTTCGGTTACTAGTCCAACGCTCTAACCACTAGGCTAGCTGCCGCCCCAGAACCCTTAACTTCCAAATACCTGAACATTCGGAGTAAAATCCTAAATTATTTCTCTTATCCTTTCTAAGAAGTGACCCACTGGGCACACACTGGTTGAATCAACATTGTTTCCATGTCATTTCAATTCAATTAAATAGACGTTGAATTGACATTGAATTGACATTAATGCCCAGTAGGGATTGATTAAAATCGCATCCCATTTCTTGTGAATGACACTGAGTCAGCTTGTCGCTCCTATCTCTGTAGTAAAACTCACATTGGATGTAATCCCTCTAAATGGATTTACTCCCAAATCTATTCCCCATTGTCTACAACACTAAGGTATTTATAACATAACTCAGACAGGATCAACCACCTGTGTTACTAAGTGTGTGTATTTGTTTATTCACATGCATATGTGGGTGTGTATTCACGTGCATGTGTGTGAGCGTGTGTGTCAGGTGAGCCTCCTGCTGTGGTTAGTGTGTGTGTCAGGTGAGCCTCCTGCTGTGGTTAGTATGTGTGTCAGGTGAGACTCCTGCTGTGGTTAGCGTGTGTGTCAGGTGTGACTCCTGCTGTGGTTAGCGTGTGTGTCAGGTGTGACTCCTGCTGTGGTTAGCGTGTGTATCAGGTGAGACTCCTGCTGTGGTTAGCGTGTGTGTCAGGTGAGCCTCCTGCTGTGGTTAGCGTGTGTGTCAGGTGAGCCTCCTGCTGTGGTTAGCGTGTGTATCAGGTGAGACTCCTGCTGTGGTTAGCGTGTGTGTCAGGTGAGCCTCCTGCTGTTGTTAGCGTGTGTGTCAGGTGAGACTCCTGCTGTGGTTAGCGTGTGTGTCAGGTGAGCATCCTGCTGTGGTTAGCATGTGTGTCAGGTGAGCCTCCTGCTGTGGTTAGCGTGTGTGTCAGGTGAGCCTCCTGCTGTGGTTAGCATGTGTGTCAGGTGAGCCTCCTGCTGTTGTTAGCGTGTGTGTCAGGTGAGACTCCTGCTGTGGTTAGCGTGTGTGTCAGGTGAGCCTCCTGCTGTGGTTAGCATGTGTGTCAGGTGAGACTCCTGCTGTGGTTAGCGTGTGTGTCAGGTGAGCCTCCTGCTGTGGTTAGCATGTGTGTCAGGTGAGCCTCCTGCTGTGGTTAGCGTGTGTGTCAGGTGAGCCTCCTGCTGTGGTTAGCGTGTGTGTCAGGTGAGCCTCCTGCTGTGGTTAGCGTGTGTCAGGTGAGCCTTCAGCTGTGGTTAGCATGTGTGTCAGGTGAGACTCCTGCTGTGGTTAGCGTGTGTGTCAGGTGAGCCTTCAGCTGTGGTTAGTATGTGTATCAGGTGAGCCTCCTGCTGTGGTTAGCGTGTGTGTCAGGTGAGCCTCCTGCTGTGGTTAGCGTGTGTATCAGGTGAGCCTCCTGCTGTGGTTAGTATGTGTATCAGGTGAGCCTACTGCTGTAGTTAACGTGTGTGTATCAGGTGAGCCTACTGCTGTAGTTAACGTGTGTGTGTCAGGTGAGCCTCCTGCTGTGGTTAGCGTGTGTGTCAGGTGAGCCTCCTGCTGTGGTTAGCGTGTGTATCAGGTGAGCCTCCTGCTGTGGTTAGCGGTGCTACAGTACGTACTGAACACTGCAGCTCTCTAACTGGATTAATGTATGGAGTTATAAAGTGTTCATCTCAATCCCACTGGATTATGCACAATACAGACCAGGGAGCAGAGAGGACAGGACAAAACCCCAGGATTCATCTGCATTCCTCACACCCAGCAGATTACAGCTCAGAGAAAAGTTGTTTCAATGAGGGATGTGGAGGCAGGTTTGAAAGGTTAGATGAAATATGTACAGTATCATAAACCTTGGGAGGATAGGGGAAGAGGCCACATAAGTGGCCAGAACGTACTGCTGAGATGATCAACTGACAATTTATTTGAAAACAGTTGATTTGGAGTAAAAAACTAAATCAGACTGGCATCTTTTGGGTGTTTGGCCATTTGGGAGCACTTGGATGAGGGTTGTGATGGGGTTTCAACCCAAGTGGGCATGAAGAGAAAGGCAGACTATCACCCAACACACACAAGCATGCACACATCAGAAGACACTTTCTCTCTCACACACACGCAGTCAGAAGACAGTATGTCATAAATGGCTGGCAGATGTCACCATGGTGTTACAGTTGTGTAATTCTTATGTGAAACACTGTCCTTCTATTTGTCTAACACTTAGATGGGTACTTGAACCTAATGAATGCAGTTCAGACTCCCTAGTACATACAAATGTTTAGATAATAGCTTAGGGCTGGTAGGATCCGTAGGGCTGACTAGTGATGACAGTAACAGGATGATCACAGTGAGGGGTGGGCCAATAAGTTAGGGTGACACTGGGTGTGTTGAGAGTGCCACAGGAAATGACATCACAATTACACAGGTGACAGTTACGTAGGAGGCATACCTGTGGTGTAGGGTTCACTGTTGTTCTGCCCACAGTTCCTCATCTTGACCGGAGACAGGCAGAGAGGCTTGACCACCTTGTGAGTCCCTTCACACCAGTAGGAGGTGCAGAGAGCCAGGATGGACAGGGCCAGAGCCAGAGTGGTCAGGGTCAGGGACAGCAGGGAGCGGGACCGACGAGACATGTTCTCCAACATGGCCACACAGGGAGGAGGGGAGAGGGTAAGAGAAGGTCGAGAAGGAGGGATAGGGCGGGAGAAGAAGAAGTGTGTAGAGACTCAGGGCAGGGGAAGGAGAAGAAGAGGATGATGAAAGACAGATGGACAAAGGGAGGAAGATGGGATATAAGTATCAACAGCAGTATGTGAGCATGAAGTTGTTGTTGGTGATGTAGAGGATGATGAAGGTGATAGATTGAAATCAGTGAAAGAGAGTTTCAAAAAGAAAGAACAGAGTAAAAACACAAGAGAAGATAAAAACAATGTAGAGAACAGATGAGAAAATGGGGACAAAGGGAAAGCAAGAATAGAGAGAGAAGGGGAAAGAGAGAGTCCCATAAGATTCTGTCAAGTTAAAAGAGGGATGGAAAATAAGAGGTGGACAGAATGGACAAATGAACAAAGGAGAGGGGTCACACCAGGAGAAAAGAAAGGGATGGGAGGAGGACATGTCTGTCCAACCAGGACTGAAGGTTTCTGCTGTTATAGATCCCTAGGGCTCTTCACTCTAACCATTCAACAGTAATGGGAGTCAATAGATCACTAGCTCCTAGCCGCCTTTCATCATAAACCTTAGAGAGCTATCGGATATGCTATCTAGATCTCTGTCGCCTAACTTTTCACTCTAGTCCTACAGTGAGTTTTGATCATACAGACTTGATACAGTACTATCAGATCCAGCCGTAAAACGTATCATCAAATGTAGAGATATTATTGGAATACATTTTGCTTCGGTGTACAAATGTTTTCCATATGATCACATCTTAGGGCAGATACAGTATATCTTACTCATAGTAATGCTCAGGGTGACGGGTCGTACAGGTCCAAGAGTTCACATCTTAGGGCAGATACAGTATATCTTACTCAGAGTAATGCTCAGGGTGACGGGTCGTACAGGTCCAAGAGTTCACATCTTAGGGCAGATACAGTATATCTTACTCATAGTAATGCTCAGGGTGACGGGTCGTACAGGTCCAAGAGTTCACATCTTAGGGCAGATACAGTATATCTTACTCATAGTAATGCTCAGGGTGACGGTTCGTACAGGTCCAAGAGTTCACATCTTAGGGCAGATGCAGTATATCTTACTCATAGTAATGCTCAGGGTGACGGGTCGTACAGGTCCAAGAGTTCACATCTTAGGGCAGATACAGTATATCTTACTCATAGTAATGCTCAGGGTGACGGGTCGTACAGGTCCAAGAGTTCACATCTTAGGGCAGATACAGTATATCTTACTCATAGTAATGCTCAGGGTGACGGGTCGTACAGGTCCAAGAGTTCACATCTTAGGACAGATACAGTATATCTTACTCATAGTAATGCTCAGGGTGACGGGTCGTACAGGTCCAAGAGTTTACATCTTAGGGCAGATACAGTATATCTTACTCATAGTAATGCTCAGGGTGACGGGTCGTACAGGTCCAAGAGTTCACTGTGTGTTTGCATACGGTTATGGAGTAACCCATACCGTTCTGTGACCTGCACCCCGTTATTAACTTTCTACTTCCCGATTAAGAGGTTCTGGCCTGCCTCTACCGCTCACGGCATCCTCCTCACGACTTAAAGTAGAGGAGGAAAAATATGGAGGGAATAAAATGTACAGATTACTTTTTTTGATGAAATCATTAGTTAAGCCTCTGATCTAAATCATTTTTCTGGTAATCCATGTTAATCTGCTCGAATCTGTTTGTGTTAGGTGTGTTAAGAGTGTGAAACCCACTCTGGCTCTCTCTCCTGGTCTCTCTCTCACACTGTTTGCGATCCCTGCAATGTTAACACAGGATAGATTAACCAGTTAGTATGACTGCCGATCACTGTAATATCACTAGAATCTTCAAGTCAGTCTCAGTGGGAAGTATGGGTGTGGAGTGTGCTGCAGGACCCCTGAAAAATCAGAATCAAAAACAAAGTTTAATAAAATAGTACTAGTTTTACTAGTTCTGTATTAGCGGACCGATATGTAACGCGGGCAAAAACCCACACCCCCAAACTACTTCCCACGGCTATGTACGGTGAAAAACGTTTCAGATTTGCAGGTATTGTTTACATAGGCCATTATATTCAAGTTTAATACCCAACACATTCTGTAGCAGTCAATAAACTGAAATCCATTGGCATAACAAATGGGCAATGAATCAACTAATGTTAAACACAAAATGACCTACTGTATGTTAAAAACCCAGTGCCATTTCATTATACCTGCATTTCGCTACACCCACAATAACATCTGCTAAATATGTGTATACGACCAATAAAATGTGATTTTCCCTATAATCCTCAGTTACCAACAGCAACATTCTCTTTCAGTCATTTCAGTTGCAATATTTATATATTTTTTTAACGGACAGTACAAGATATATAAACAACCATACAGAGCACATGAGGAAGTACATCATTCTTTTCTACATGCCAAACTCTTAACAGCTTATTCAGTTCTAGGAACTACTAATTCTTAGCCTGAAATTTGGCACCAAATCGAAACTGCATCGTTGCCTCACTACAAAAGAAACAGAAGTCTATTTTTCTCTGGAGACAACATCCATCACTACAATGCAATCTTTCTACTGCTGTCTTTTGCTGACATTTATTTTCCTCCATCACAATCTTTCCTTCCTATCCTCTTTGTATTTTTCCTCAGTCCTCTCCGATATGCTGAGACATTTATGTTGACCAAGCAATATCTTTGCACACATTTTTTGGTATTTTTGTCATCCCTGGTTTAACCCAAGTACTCTGCACTACTCCTCTCTCTAATACCCCTTTGTCAGAATGAGCAGTTGTGACCCTTACCTCTCCAGCCGGATGCTCCTCTCTCTCTTTATCCTCCTTTCCCACTCTCTCTCATGCTCCAGGACGAGTGTGAGTCCCCCGCCACACGCCTCCTTTTTCTGTCTTTCTTGGGAATTTGTGTCACAGACCCATCCCAAATCCATGTAATCCCTCTAAATCCATCTGTTAATGTACTTTCTCCCATATCAGTCTCCCTCCCTCCCTAGTACCCCCTCTACCTTTCTTGACTAACCCCAACTCAACTTTCACCCACTCTTGGCACCATCCCATGTCATGTCATTACAGTGTTTGTGTTTGAATTGTTGCACTCAACTCAATCTGTGTGGGGATATATTTAGTGTAAGTATCCTAGCCGGACAGGTTATGCCCCCTGTGCAAAGCCAAATCCTGACATTTTCCTATTAATGTCTATAATTGTCTGGAGACAACACAGGGGACAGAGTGGGTTTACTTTATATAGCCACAATTTATTTACATTGGGTTATGTACAGCAAAACAAACAAGAAATTAGCAATGACAACATTGGTTTAGGCAAGGAAGGAGTATAAACAATAGTGTGTCTATGCGTTTGAACTGAAAAGGGCTAAAAACTGTTAACCCCAGGCTTGAGATTTACAATAATGTAGAACAAGCTTCCCATCGCTGCCAAAACACTGAAAAACAGAGAGGGTAAGAGTTACTCTTTTAGAAGAATAGGAAAGGGAGCACAGAACATCAGCTGAAGTATTGAGCGGGTATTTAATAGCTCAAGGCCATGGGTCAAGAGGGGGTCAAGTGGACACTACCACCCTGACCCTTAGACCAGGAGAACTGTGCCTGATAAACCTTCAGCCTTTACCCCAGTGTTAACAGGTCTGAAGAGAATTAGATAGTAAGTCATATGTGAAGCTGGCTCCATCATACAGGCTTGCAATGAGCATAGTGGAGCTTCTGCCAAACATCTATACAGTTCCTTCTGATCTGTAAACACTGAAGGGGTAGCCTTGGGCTAGAGGCTATTTTGTAACCAAATTCTATTTTGTAACCAAATTCCAACCAAATATTTTGTAACCAAATTCTCAGAATCACCTCACATCTTATCTCACATTATCTCACATACCTTAATGCATACTTTTAAATTATATTATGATCAAAACATAAAAATAAAAACATTTTCCTTGTTACTAGCCTCTCAATGGCTAATACATAGCATCAGCAATCCAGGGTTTATATACATCCTTGGTGAATACTCCAGGCCTGTATTGACATAACACATACAGTAGTGTACAGGCCCCAGGGAACAGCAGTCACTGTGAAGATAAGAACAGCTCCATCTCTCAGGGAACTGCTCACTTAGACCTCCCTCCAGTGGTCAACTAACTTACCACAGGACAAATAAATAACAGAAAAACTGCATTTCCCAAGGCCTCCAAAATTATTTCAAATGAAAAGTACTCACTTCAAACAGGACTCCTACTTCCTGATCAGGCGAGGGAGAGAATGACTGGTTGACGTAAATGAACTGTGTGGAGAGATTTTTTTTATTGTTTATTATCTATTTCACTTGCCAATAAAGCCCATTCTGTGTGTGTGTGTGTGTGTGTGTGTGTGTGTGTGTGTGTGTGTGTGTGTGTGTGTGTGTGTGTGTGTGTGTGTGTGAGTGAGAAATGGGTGTTTAGAATCATTGAACAAGCTGACGCACTATAGTCCCAGATGAAAGGCCACAGTGGGTGCATATCAAGGGGCCAGGATGCTTTCTCCAGTTCATACCTCAGTCACAGACAGAAGGGGTAGTCCAGACATATCACAGGGGCTATAAAGCTGAAGCATCCGTTAAGAACGGTCAAACAGGGAAATGGTTCCAATCGTTTTTCAACCATTCATTTCTCATAGGGGATTTTAGAAACACTTAAATGAAGGGCTGCGTTTCATGTCGGCTTACCCTGGCATGACGCTTTGATAACCATGTCAATATCTTTCAGACAAGGTTACTTTTATCAATATATTCACCTCTATTTATTCTCAGATTCGAAAATGCTAATTAGCATCAAAGTAGGCACCCTGCAAGACTACAAATCCCTGCACGCTTCTGCACATCATCTCTAGCTGGCACCTTTGCAAACAGGTACATTTTAAGAAATGTTGTCAATTTATTAATTACAACATTTAGCTAACGTTAGATAATTAATCCAGAGATTCTTACCTTTTCCTCAATTTGGCATTTGTAGTTCTTTATAATAGCCACATTAGCAGATAATTAGTATTTCATTTGTTGGGGGTAAATACAGGCAAATATATTGATAATAGTCACCTTGTCTGAGAGAAGTTAACACGGTTATCAAAATGTCACACCAGGGTAAGCCTACACAAAACACAGCCTTTATTTTAAGTGTTTCCAAAATCCCCTATGGGAAAAATGAATGGTGGAAAAACAATTGGAACCATTTCCCTGTTTGACCGCTAGGTATTATGGGTATAATGACTCATACTGTGATACTCTATAGGATCGTGCTAGGCTTTACTTGCTCCCACTGTAAAATGACACAGATGAACCATCTTAGGTTAGTTCTAAATATCTTTGCCTCATTGGTGCATATTCCATAGGTATCACCTGTCCACTTCCTCTAGCTGAATAGAAGGAGACAACTATTGAAAAGCACACACAATAACTCACCAGTTGTTCATTGGCCTCCATCTTGAGGAACCGAGAGATGAACTGAGAGAGTGATTGCACTGTCCTCCCTTTCTCTACCGACCATTTCTTTGTCTTCATGATGGGGGTGTCTCCTACTGCCTTCAACAACACATCAACTAGGGAGAGAAGGAGGAAGGGAGAATGAGTGAGACAGAATACATGTATATTTTGCAAAGCATAACAATAGACTGCTAGATTAAAGTTAATGCCCTGATCTGTGTTATCAAATCAAATGTTATTGATCACATACACATGATTAGCAGATGTTATTGCAAGTGTAGCGTAATGCTTGTACTTCTAGTTCCGACAGTGCAGCAATATCTAACATGTAATCTAACAATTCCACAAGTACCTAAATGACACAAATCTAAGGAATGGAATAAGAATATATACATATAAATATATGGAGGGGCAATGACAGAGCGGCATAGGCAAGATGCAATAGATGGTATAAAATACAGTATATACATATGAGATGAGTGATGCAAGATATGCAAACATCATTAAAGTGGCATTATTAAAGTGACTAGTGATCGATGTATTAGCCACATAAACTAATTTTGCAACCTAAACTATCATAGGTTTGCAGCTATGTTATAGTCAGCTGGAAAAATAGGTAGATCTTGGACTGTGAAATCATTATCACCATGACACACGCACTAACGTCTGAAAATTGATTTTGGCATGTTCTATGTAGTAAGAAAAAAATAAAAAGATGTCTCAGCCTTAAAAAAAAATATGGTATAATGTGTTAAAGTCAGAGGTAAACATAGTTTGAAATGCAAGCTAAAATTTAACGATTCAGCCAGCGCCCGCCCTTCTTAAATGTATGGCCATTCCTGAGCATCGATTCGCCGTTTACAAAATTGTTTCAATTCTATTGACTGAGACAACTGTCAATCAACCTCTTCCGGGTCAGTTTGCTTGTAAACAGAAAGCACGATACGTTACTGTAAATTTAACTGTGAGTCAAACACTCGCTCATAATATACTTTTTTTCTTATCGTCTGCCGTCCCCGAGTCTTCCGTAGGCTGTTGTGGGGTTGAAGGCTCATCTTTTTGCGTTTCTG
Source organism: Salvelinus fontinalis (assembly GCF_029448725.1). Classification (NCBI taxonomy): domain Eukaryota; kingdom Metazoa; phylum Chordata; class Actinopteri; order Salmoniformes; family Salmonidae; genus Salvelinus; species Salvelinus fontinalis. Next base: position 8,393,692 of record NC_074702.1, read on the forward strand.
TAGGAGACTCTGCGTTGTCAGACATCCTCAGCAGTCCTTATCATGAGTGTGTGCACTAGATTCTGACGCGCACTCGTTATGGGGAAAACGCTGCATGCTATTGGCCGAAACCAATGTCAATGCTCAATGCATCTCATTCGATTGGTGTATTGGATGTTGGGGCGTTTTAGGGTAATTAGTGAACCGTGGTCGTAGTTTACAGTTGATCTCGTGGTTTTTCCATCTATTCCCATCTATTCGTGAATTGTTGAGGTGTGTTGTCAATGCAATTATCGCTGTCTCTGTTTAGCCAATATATTTTACAGCTTGATCTAGCAATCAATGTCTAATTCTATGACAGTCTCGGTCCTTTATTTCACATGCTGAATGTTGGTTGTGTACTGTATGTGTAACCCCGTTTACTCTGTCATACATCTAAAATGTTCCTAGATTTTGCTAATAAGGAGGGGGCGTCAACTGTCCGGCGGCTGTAGAAAGTTGGACCTTCAAGTTCAACCATTCCACACGTCAAACCCCCACTATCAACAGTACGTTTGATCCTTTTGCCTTTTCTTTACCAATTTAATGCTTATTTGCTTTCTTTTGATAGGCATTCCTGGACATGCATTAAAAACATTACAGTGAAATATCAAAATCTGCAATATCTGTGACATCATACGAATTCCCTATGAGCATACCCACTGAATACATACAAATACAGCATGACATTGAAATAATTACATGCATTGAATCCTCTTGTTGTCTCGTCTGTGTCTTGAGTTGAATAAACAAATGTTGAGAGTTGAGAACATGATTTTGCTGTCACAAATGTTTTCTGTCACAGTCCTCTGAATCTGATCCATTGAGCACCCTTTTGATGTAGTACTTCTTCTAGTCTATTCTCTCCTCTCCATTTTCTCACTACATATTGCTCTCTCAGTGGCAGGGATTGGCAGACTGTCAACAAAGGGCTCAGTACTCTTACTGTGTGACATGCAGGAGAAGTTCAGACCCAACATCTTCCAGTTCACCAACATCATCAGCAACGCAGCCAGACTGCTACAGGTACACACACACACACACACACACACACACACACACACACACACACACACACACACACACACACACACACACACACACACACACACACACACACACACACACACACACACACACACACACACACACACACACACTCATATTCATACAGGTCATTACAAGTTAAAGTTGTTGCCACCCACATAGCAGCCAATACAAATGAAATGTGTCTCCCCCCCACCCCAGGCAGCCCGTGTTCTGGGCATCCCCCCCATAGTGACAGAGCAGTACCCTAAAGGCCTGGGTCCCACGGTGCCTGAGCTGGGGGCTGGGGACCTGACAGCCCACGCCAAGACCAAGTTCACCATGATGATAGAGCCAGTGGAGAAGGAGCTCAAAGCCCTGGGAGACCCCAAGATAGCCATCCTCTGTGGGATAGAGACACAGGCCTGCATCGCGGTGAGACCACAGGGTCAGATATGACTGGAATTGGTCCCTAAGCTCAGATCTGTGATCAGTTTTTCCCTACCCTACCTGAATCTGGAGCCTTGTTCAGATTGACCCTTGGGAACAAGTTCATTATTAATTGAATTTACTGAAATAGGGCTCATCTATCTGTTCTTCTCCCACTAATTAGTGCACGACCTTTGACCTGCTGGAGAAGGGTATGGAGGTCCATATCGTGGCTGATGCCGTCTCATCCAGAAGGTACTACTGTGTTTCTTCAATGACATAATATGCTCACATTTTCACTGGTTAAACATTTCTGGTGCTGAGATTTTCTTTTCCCTTCTCTATTTCTATCTCCAGTCAGACAGACCGGTTGTTTGCCCTGTCCCGGTTGAGGCAGAGTGGAGCCTTCCTGACCACCACAGAGGCCGTCCTACTACAGCTAGTGCAAGATGCCAAACACCCCAACTTTAGAGAGGTACTGTACCATGTGACCTCCACCTTTCAGAATACACACACTGCCTATTGTCTTATCTGTTAGTGTTGTGATTACACAATGTCACTCAGCCTGTTACATGGTAATTACATAGGTTATTACACAAGTCGTTACTCTTGTATAAGCCTATGTAGTGTAAATAGTGTCCAGCAGTGGATGAATCTGGAATGTTCATGTGATCATGTTTCCTTCCATAGATCCAGAAGCTATTGGTCCAGCCGTCCCCTGACACAGCCTTGCTAGCCTTCTTCAGCTCTCTGTAGAGAAGACAAGCTCCTTCTTGTTGTCTGTGAATGCATCTGAAACACTGTGTGAACACAAGTACGGAAATAAACCCATGCTGCTGTTCTCCATGCTGACTGCTGAATGTTGATCATCTTTGAAATGGGGGGACAGAGAAGGGAGCGTATATAGGAGCGCTTTGATGACATCATATTACTGTTGTGAGTTTTGCTCTGTGTCTGCTGGTAGGCTTACATCTTTCCTACTCTAAATCACATTATATTTGTCACTTGCTTGGTAGACTAACAGTAAAATGTTGTCTTAAGGGCCCTTCCCAACAATGCAGAGAAGAAAACAAATAGAAATAGTAGAACAATAATAACAAAAGGTAATAATACATAATGAGTAATAATAACTTTGCTATATACACAGGGTACCAGTACTGAATCGATGTGCAGGAGTACAAGGTAATTGAGGTAAATATATACATATAGGTAAAGGTAGGGATAAAGTGACTAGGCAACAGGATAGATAAACAGTAACAGCAGTGTATGTGATGAGTGAAGAGTTAGTGCAAAAAGGGTCAATGCATATATTCCAGGTAGATATTGGTTAAGTATTTAGCTAACTATTTAGCAGTCTCATAGCTTGGGGTAGAGGCTGTTCAGGGTCCTGTTGGTTTCAGACTTGGTGCATCGGTACTGCTTGCTGTACGGTAGTAGAGAGAACAGTCTGATTTGGGAGGCTGGAGGCTTTGACCATTTTTAGGGCTTTCTTCTGACACTTCCACTCCACCTTCTACAGTCCACAGGGGAGAGATGAGACAGGGGACTAGGTAAAAGTTCATAAATTATCCTATAGACACTGAAATTTGGTCACTTTTGTATTTTCACTCTTAACACCCCACAGAATGAAGGTATGGTAATCTAATCCTAGAACTGTGGCAACTTCCTCAAGCAGACAACCCTTCAGAGGCGGAGGAACAGAATCTGTGATGTCACAGAAGGGGAGGAGTGGATGACCTCATTCAGGGGCAGACTGAAAGGGAGGGAAAGAAAGAGAGGGAGAGAAAAAGGAAGCAGTCTGCTATACATTTTTTTTCTCCACACACTGAAACTTTCAAAAAGAGAAAAGACGATAAGAGCTGGTGAGGATCAACCGATTGGGAATGAGAGCGAGAGATAAAGAAAGAGGGAGGAATAACACTAACCTGACACTGAGTATACTGCACAACTGATGAGAACATCAAATATTACGTGTTTGAGGCCTTGGGGCCTTCATTGACCAAGGAGGGAGAGGTAAGTCAACCACTCTTACTCCTAACTAAACAGAAAACTATGAACAAACACTTGAAGTGCTAAGACACATAACAAAGTCCGTCTCTATTGTGAGTGTTATAGTTCAATTGAAACACAACATGTGAAATGTAAACAACACCATCTAAAACGGCAGTGCTGATGACAGTATTGCATTACTGTGGTGAGTCTTACTGTAATGTTGTTCTATAGAACTGTTGTTATACATGTTATATTCTACAGCAGGTGGGCACTTCTGGTCCTGGAGGGTTGCAGTGTGTACAGGCTTTTATTCCAACCCTCAGAGCCCTGACAGAGAGAGAGAGCATGTCTTCTAACTTGGACTCCAGTCTAACCAGCATAGACTGGCTCCCCCAGCTGGGAATCAGCTCACTGCAATCAGGAAGAGAGAGAGGAGGAGAAGAGGGGGAGAGAAAGAAAGAGAGAGGGAGAGAGAGAAGTGATCTTCCTCCCCCCATCCCTGCCCCCTTTCCTTCCTCTGGATCCAAAGCCAAGCCCCCTCACAGCTATGCCACCCTCATCGCTATGGCGATAGGCGCAGCCCCCGGCAGGAAGTTGAGTTTGAATGACATCTACATGTGGATCAGTGACATGTTCCCCTACTACAGCAGATCTGGCAGGGGATGGAAGGTGCAGTAATCAGAAATACTCCAAACACTCCATGTGCAAACTGTCCAAAGTCGATTATCCAAAATGATTGTGTTACTGCAATACATGTTCATGCTGATTTTGCCTCCCAGAACTCCATCCGCCATAACCTGTCCCTCAATAAATGCTTCCGGAAGGTTCCTCGACCCCAAAGTGACCCTGGGAAGGTGAGCCATTCTAAAAACATTCAAACAGGGCCAGTGACTGTTTCAAATGGCCACAATGTTGCCACGTGAAGACATTAATGGCCAGTGCACTCAGTGATCCACTGTTTTCTGTGAAATACGATACATAGACTAAAAATAGATAAAAGCATGATATTTCAAAATACACTGAATATATATTACAGTTTCATACTTTTTGGTACTTTTGTAGTAATACTTATAAATTGTGAGAACCCTCCACCTCTTGTGTTTCCAGGGTTCCTATTGGATGATGGACGGCCCCTCAGAGCTCAATCCGCTGAGGGGAACCAAGCGTCCGTATCCAGCTGAAGAGGAGGAGGGGTCCATCCAGGTCCCCAATGTCTCAGTGATGCAGGCAGAGAAACAGCATTCACCCCAGACAGACCATTATACGTCTTTAGCATCTCCACAGAGAGACCATTATACGTCTTTAGCATCTCCACAGACAGACCATTATACGCCTTTAGCATCTCCACAGAGAGACCATTATACGCCTTTAGCATCTCCACAGAGAGACCATTATACGCCTTTAGCATCTCCACAGACAGATCATTATACGCCTTTAGCATCTCCACAGACAGACCATAATACGCCTTTAGCATCTCCACAGGAACCCAGTCAACAACTATCCCCCCCACCATGCAAGGTAGAGTAAGTTCAGTCCCAACAAATGTATCCAGTAGATTGATAAAGATCATGGGTTTTACAACCAAATAATAAGCTGTTGTCTATCACCTTGGTTCCACAGCAACGGCCACCCTATATGCAGTCCCCTGTCTCCTCTCTACCTTTCCCCCATGAGACTGTCTCCCCATCTACTGCCTCTGCTACTCTCCCCTCTCTTTCGGTCCCTCACTCTCTCCCCTCTCTTTCTGTCCCTCACTCTCTCCCCTCTCTTTCTACCCCTCACTCTCTCCCCTCTCTTTCTATCCCTCACTCTCTCCCCTCTTTTTCTATCCCTCACTCTCTCCTCTCTCTTTCTGTCCCTCACTCTCTCCCCTCTCTTTCTACCTCTCACTCTACTGTCTCATATTCTGTCTCCCCTCAAACTCTCCCTTCTTCTGTTCCCACTCTCTCTGTTCCCACTCTCTCTGTTCCCGCTTTCTCTGTTCCCTCTCTTTCTGTCCCATCTCTTAATGTTGCCCCCACCTACGCCTCGTCACACTCCTGTGATCCCCTTCTCCATTTCTCCTTCTCTGATCTGAATCTGCCAGACCTCTATACCTCCTTCCAGTCCCTCTGCAGAAGCGTCAGGGAGAGAGTGGCCTCGCAATGTACGTTCTCTCTCACTTTCTAAATGAGTGTTTTTATACATATCTGTCTGTGCTGTCAGAGAATCTGTGTATGTGAATGTTTAACTCTCTCTCGCTCTCTCTCTCTGTAGCGGACGTGGGTCCCTTATTTGTGTTGACCAATGACAGTACCTCACTGCACACCCCAACCCTCCCCCCTTTGTCCCCTCACCTTGTACCCTCTGTAGCGCCCAGGCCTCCTCCTGAGGCAGACAGACTGTCTCACAGCAGTGGTGATTATAACAACTCAACACCTGAACACCTTAGCACTTCAAAAACCTATTCAACTGTGCCTGTATGCTTGTCACCGCACTGTGTGAATATGATACAGTAACTAACTCTTTGACAACCTATACCACCTCTCTCTCTGTTTGTCTCTGTAGTGGTGCCAGCAGACTGGTTCAGTACTACAGACACTCTGAAGGAGAGCTTTAGGGTCGCCAGCAGTCTGGACTGGGCCAACATTGACCTTACTAGCCACCCAGGTCACTTAACAAACTACATGATAATTATAGATCAGTGCTACCCATTGTTTCTATTGACAAGAATAGTTATCACATTGACAATCTTCCTCTTTCTCCCTGCTATTCATTTTCCCCTCCAGACCTCCTGGAGAGCATGCGCCAGGCCGAGCTCTGTGATTGGGCGCTGGAGCCGACGCTCTTCACTTCACTCTGTGACTCGTTGAACCGTTTCTTCACTCAGAAGGGCCTAATTGGCTCGTCCTCCGGTAACAACTCCCCATTGGCCCATGGTGCACCTCAATCTCTGCTCCTCCCACCCCTTACTCACAACACCCCCACCCTGGCCACCCTAACCCACCCCTCTCCCCTGGCCCCCCCCTCCAGCAGTGGTCAGCCCCCCAGGAGGCCCCTCCACCCCCAAACTCAGGGTGTACAGAGGCCCCACCTGACCCAACCTGGAGCTCCTCAGACCAATGGTGAGACCTCAGCCACAAGACACTTTTCTAAACTATTGACAGTATTTTAGCTCTACAACTTCCAGTACACAGTAGTGATGTTTTGGCAAGCATTTTCATTGCAAAGCCTATTTTTTTTTACAATAAGTAATATTTTCTACCAGTGTAAAGCTTTGCTTCGCTCAATGGTACATGTTGGGATTATTTAGTCAAATATAGTATCACTGTGATGTAATCAAAAAGCTTCCTCTCCTTGTTGCTTCCTGTTTCCTTGCCATCATTACCACTAATGTAACAGGGAAAGAGCTGGGTTGGGTTGGTAAGGTAGAAAGTCCACCCCAGTCACATCATGAAGGAGATGAGGAAACAGGAAGTGATAATAGGGAAGTGAACATTAAACTGCTTTGAAAGGGACTTGAGTTGCAGTCCTTGTAATAGATTGAGGTCTGTGCAGTAGTTTCCTAGTCAACAAAGGAGGCTTATGATAGTGTCTTCTCTCCACTCTCTCTCTCACAGCTGGGATCCAACTTCAACCTAAACCCCGTCCCCCTATGAAACATCTCCATAACAACAGCGAGGAGATCCAAGATGACTTTGACTGGGACTCTCTGATCGCCTGACAGAGTGGATTCTGTTTGCCTCACGATTACATTCAGGAAGTCTACTGGATCAGTGCTGCCCGCTGGCACAGATCTAGGATCAGCTTACTCTCCCCAAAACGAACCTGGACCACTGGGAGGAAACATGCAAAACTGAACATAGATCAGTATCTAGGGGAAACTTCCTCCTACTCCGAGGGGCCTCCCATACAAAACACTACACCCTATATTCAGCTGCCTCACCACACACGCTACTCTTCACAGTGAGGATGGTCATTGGTACACTATGACTGAATGCAGTATTGCTGGAGCGAAATGGTTGAAGTTTTTTGGTTCCTATTTTCCTTATTTTCTGCAATTGTATCCCTATCTGGAAGTCTTCACAGAAGCTTCTGGACATGCATATATGCTCCAACTGACAGAGGAGACTTCATATGTTAATAAAATACTATAAAATGAATTCTTGTCCCAGTTTCTCCCTGTCCAACAGCATTGGAACATCAAACACACAGTACACCAGACAGACAGTACACCAGACAGACAGTACACCAGACAGACAGATTTAACGGAAAGAAACGTACCCTTTGTGGATTTATTTTATTTCACTTTTCAAATGTGAATGTTCACAGTTAACACCACACAAAATGTGACCTTACCCGATACAAGAGATCTTTTAGTTGATATAAAATAACAATCATCAAACTAAATGAACAGCTTGGAGCATGTCATCAAGTCCCCTGTTGTTTAAGTTCTTTCATTCATTGAATTGTCTTTTTAAAAGAAGCATCTGTAGCTCTCCCCCCGTAGGGAGGAGGGTCGGAAAGGAGGGTCCAGTCATGCCAAGAGACACCTGCAGACGAGGCATCCTGTATGAAAGTGAGAAAGACTAATGCTTCTAATAAAAAATGTGTGAAATAAAATTGGCAGAAAAATGTGACCCTTATAATACCTCATTTAAAATCCCAACATTACATAGCATTGATACAAGTGACAATTTTTAAAAACAAAAATAATAGATTTGTACCTTGCTGAAATAAGCGAGGACGCAGGATGAATGGAGACAGACACATTCATACATTTACAAAACACATTCCATCTCTCCTCAACCAATAGATGCCTTATTTTGATTTCCATGACAATCAGTAAGAAAAAATAAGCATTTGATTTAATGGCATAATTGCGTAATATTCCCCCCTTGTTTATTCATTCCCAGGAGCAGGAAAAAAATAGAAATAAATTACATTAAATAAAAAATAGAACAGCTATTGAATGATTTGACTATATTGTGGCTGAAATGTTAATGCCAGCTTTTTCTGTCCAAATCTTGTTCAGGAGTTTTTTTGATAAAATCATCCTTCATTCCTCCTCTTCTACAGACAAATAGGAAGAGGCAGGTACAGGAATTTGTTTGTGTTTCAGTTTGTTAGTGGCCATGTCCCCTCTCTCTCCCCATCTCTGTCAGTGCAATAATACAATATTATATCAGAGTGAGATTACTGATGAAGCCAAACTCTCAAACACCCACCTTGATTTCAGAAAGGACTGAAAGAAACCAAAACGCAATAAAACTAAATAAAAATAAATAAACGTCTATTTCCCTCCCGCTACATCCCACTGAAATGAATGAAAGGAACCACATTTTTTTGTTGTTGTTGAAATTCATCTGAGCTAGGAGAAAAATACATGTAAATGCTTCTGAAAGAAAATAACAAATTCATATTTTCTTTTTTTTTCTTTAAATATAGAGATGTACACACGTTTCTTTTTGGAAACATAAATTGTTTGTGTTGAAGTAGGATCACTCTGGGGGTGAAGGGGGGGGCAGTAGATGAGCCAAGGAGCGGGGCAGGGCCTGGATTGGGTGTTGAAGAGGAAGGGGGAGTGCCGAAACGCCCTCAAAGAAGAAAGGGATTGGTGCTGGCGCCCGTCACTCCTGCCCCTCCCACTGCTCCCCCGGCTCCCATCACTCCAGCTGCCCCCGTAGGCCCCCCAAAATTCAGTTGTGGGGGCAGGACCCCTCCGGGCCCCATGAAGTGAGAGGGAGGACCCATGGGCGAGAGCCCGCCGTAGGGAGACATTCCCATGGGGCTCTGCATCATGCCCATCCCCAGGCCTGGTGCTCCCATACCCATAGGCCCCATGCTCATGCCAGGGTATGCCATGGGGTTGGGTGGTACAGGGCTGGTGCGGAGGCTGCTGAGGCCCAGTGTGGAGGGCTGTGGGGAGATGGAGGACATGGGGGCGGCCGCGCCAAACGGGTTGGAGGTGGGGGGTGGCGTCGGGGAAACCCCCCTGCTGGAGATTGTGCTGCCCGGAGTGACTGCCATGCCAGGGGCTGAAGACGAGGCTGGAGAGGAGAGAATACTTCAATCAATGTACTTTCATTTATTACAAACACAAAGTGCTTAAAAATGTTTGTGTATGTGTTCATGTGTGTGTGTGTTATCAGTACCTGTGGTCTGGAGGAAGGGGTTATGTGTGTGTGTTATCAGTACCTGTAGTCTGGAGGAAGGGGTTATGTGTTGAGGAGATTGATGGAGGAGGTTGTTTAGGTTTGGGTTTAGAAGACACCAGTGAGTCCAGGTCCACCAGCGATGCGTTGGGCCCCAGGAACGACTCGGGGGTCTTACGGACAGGAAGTGAAGAGCACAGAGATGTGAGGTCAAAGGGCACCGGAGAACCCGCACTGTCGCCCGTTAACTGACCTCGCAGTTCTGGGTGTCCTACAGACCGAGAGACAGAGAGTGAAGGTGAACATGGAGTACTGTATTTATAGTGACTAACCAGATTAGACACCACGGCATTATACTATTATTACTGAGGGAGGATAGAATGCAAGACAACTGTGTTTGTGGGTGGGTGAATGGAGGGGGTCAATGAGTATCTCATCCACATGTCCTTGCCATTATGTATCAGTGTGTGTCTGGATGTACCTGTGCCATTAGTGTGTTTGGCGGAGTCGCTCCAAGGGTCAGAGGTGATGATGGGATCAACCCCGTCCCCAGCCCAGGGGTCTATTGGCCCCCCAAAAGAGGAGGTGGTGGAGAGGGGCACAGAGGGGCCCCAGGGGTCGACACTGGGGGGGGTCACAGCTATGGGGGAGGGAGACAGGCAGGGGTTTGGCTCACAGGGGGTCAATACCATTTCAAGTCAGTCAATTCAAAAGATTAATTGGAATTCCCATTTAAGACTTCAAAAGTGGCCTTTAATTTCAATGAGGATTGTTCATCTCTTGAACTGAACAGGAATGGAATCCAACCCTGCACAACACCGTACAATATACAGGGAACAAGGAGCTGGGCTGGATCCCAATAGTCCAATATGGCTTCCTTTCCCCACTTTCTCTCATTTATCTGATATGGAAGAGCTGGACAGACAGTCTTTTCACTTGAAAGGAGGAACGGACAGAGATATTTGATTGAAACCACAGATACGCCTGACTGAGATATGGAGGGTCACATTCCAAATGATCTAAACATGCTGGCCATTTGAAGAGTATTGGAAAATAGACCAAATGTATTGATGTCCAGAGTGTGGAGGTAGGGGTGTGGGACAAGGTGACGGAATGAGGGTAACAGGTGTAGACGAGGCCAGGGGAGTAAAGGTCAGAGGTCACTAACCTGAGGGTCCCCAGGGGTCAACGGAGTTGACTCTTGAGGAGGCTGTCTCTCCCCAGGGGTCTGGCGGGGGGGCTATCGTTGGGGGGGCCGTCCCTCCACTAGCCCATGGGTCTACGCTGGGGGGTGAGGCGGGCGACGAGGCACCCCAAGGGTCTGCAGGGGCCAGGCCCCAGGGACCAGAGGCAGAGGGGGCTGGGAGGGGGACTGTGGGAGGGGGTGAGGGGCCGGCAGAGCCCCCAGAGGCAGCAGCAGGAGCCCCCCAGGGGTCCACAGCACTCAACTCCATTAACGCACTCTGGGAGAGGATAATACACAGGTTATAACAACACACTGATGTTGAACAGACACCAAGAGACAATGAGCTCAATGCTGGAGTAGTCTGTCTCTCATACACACACACATGAAAATCCCAGCATAGAGTCAGTTAACATACACACTAAACAAATGTTGACACGCAGGCCACACACAGTTGCCTTGATAAAAGCAGAGGATGATAGAAGGGATAGATCAACTAGTACCGGGACGGGAGAGAGAGAGGGGTGCTTCTTGTTTCTCAACCTGTGGTCTGGGGACCAGCACCGGTCTGTTGATGTTGCTGACCAGTCAGTCAGATAATTGGCAAACTCTTTCAGTTCTTAACTTTAATTCAAAAAGGTTCCTCTAGGAAATATCATAGCATACAGTTACCTGATAGGGTTCAGAAACCCTTCTGGTGTCGGCCTACACTACCTTAACTTTCAGTTCTCTCCAATCCCAGAATGCACAGGTGAGAGACACAACTACAGCAGGTAACACCAGGAGAGAGAAAGAGGAACTGAGTGGTATTGTCTAAAGAGTGTGTGTAGCCCCCATCCATCCCTCCCCTATGGCTGGCGTACACACACGTCACCAAACACACCTCCTCTGGCTTGGCCTTCTCCATCCTGCTCTCCTCGATGGCCATCTGCAGTCTCAGGTCGTCCCCCCTGCGCAGCCTCTCCTCCTGCCAATCACATACAGCTGTGATGTCATCACCTGCGACAAGCGCTCGGGCAGGCCAGGCCATAGGCACAGATCTAGGATCAGCTTACTACCTCCAAATTGTAGCCAAAGCCATTTGGGGAGAAAATGCTAAACTGACATTAGATCAGTGTCTAGGGAGCAACTTAATTTCACTCCCCCAGGAAGCACTATCTGACCGTGATGCAAAGCTCCAGGAGAGATGCTGCCTTCAGTGGTTGCTCTCAGATCAGCTCTCCTCAACCCACCTTAGGGAGTAGGAAAACATTCTCCCTTCGAGGAAATCAAAAACTGATTCTAGACCAGCCGCTATGGGCAGTATCCTCTTTCACCTTCTGAAGAAACTGGTCAGGGTACGAGCCATAATGGACGTGGACTGTCTGCCAGGGCTCTCTATTCAACCACTACCTGTATCCAGAAATATTCATGGTCAGACAAAACAAGTCCTCTTCTTCTACAAGGAAGTTGACATTCTAGAACGAAGTCGGGGTCCAAGAATGACGTCAGGATCCTAGAATTACATTGAGGTTTTATCTATACTTAAGAACTTTGTGAGACAAAAGAACATAGATTGTTTTTACCCAGTTTGTCTTTATGCTAAAGGTAGAGTGTTGTTTTGCCTTACCCTGTAAACTTCTGAATACCGGTGTTGATTGAATACTGCCCTCCAATTTGCAGAGTGCGGGCACTGGAAGATGCCTTTAATTGAGTGTGTTTAAGTATGTCATTGTGTGTGTAGTTTGAAGCATGCGTTCAGAATCATTTGCAATGGAAGAAAAAAAGGGAGTAATCACTCATTCAGAAAGGGTTAAATTGAGTCATTCAAATTATGAAGTCTTTGCCATGCATCATTTTACACTGATTAAATCATAGGGGAGTTATTTTTAAAACTACTTCTTTCCTTCTTACCCTCTTATATTATTAACCCATTGACATGTGTATGTTTGGAATTAATGAAACAGATCATTCCTATAAATATCATTCATTTTGATATAAATATCATTCATTTTTTCATTTTAAGACTCGATGGAGTGACCGTCGGCTGGGTAGACAGATAGGTAGATAGGTAGGTAGATAGGTAGATGATGATCGGCCGGTCAGGTGACCTTTGCCCCCTGACCTGTTCTTGTACTTCCTTGCTGAGTGTGAGTGCATAGCGGAGCTCTGCGTCCTCCAGAGGGGCCACAGTAGTCTGGGGGTCAGGGGTCAGAGGGTAAAGGTGAGTGAATGGAAACACACATTGTCCTGAGTTAACCTTGCTATGCCCGGATACTTGTTATGGACTGTAGTTAAGTGTCACCATATATATGTGTTCTATGTATAGTGGTCGTAGGGTGTACAGTGCTTATATCCTATACAAATCAACCCGTTTATCAAGCCATTGGACCTCAGGTTAACAGTGTGGTTGGCCAGCGGGGGCTCTGCCTCCCCTCCACCAGCTGCAGGCTGGCTGGCTGTACTGTATACCTGTTCTGCCTCCTCCTTGCTCATGGCCAGGGCTAGCTGCAGCTGCAGGTCCTCCTCACCGGAGCTCTGTGGCCACGCCTGCTCTGGGTCCGCCCCTCCAGAGTGAGAGCCCTGAGACAGCGCTCCACCCCCCAGACCTGGAGCTGAGGGGACCGAAGAGGCTGGGGGACAGGATGAAGGGACCGGAGAACAGGGAAAGGAGGGGAAATAAAATGTTATTGTTTGCATCTTGGCATAGTTAGAGCTGTGCGGGAACAAAAGCCTGCAAACACCACATGCATCTCCCCAGGATCAGGGAGGCTCTGCATCACAGCAGACAACTTAAAACTACATTTCTGTTTATGGTTTGCTTTTCTCCTCAATCTGTTTCAGATCCCCTGGTGGCTGGTGCAGGCTGGGTAACGTAGTTGTCTCTCACCACTGGTGGTCTGTGCCATCTTCTCTTTGGTCTTGAGTGCATGGATCCTCTCCTCTCGCAGTCTCTCCTCATCCTTCAGCAGTGTTACCAGCTGTTTGGCCTTCTCCCGCACATTCACCCCCTGACACACATGCAGGTGAATGCACATGAGTACATACAACTCAGTGCACAACCTTCCTAACTACGCAGCTGTGTCACTGAATTGTTGATAAATGTCAGTTATTTGCCTGGTAACTAAGTGCTACATTCCTGTTTCAGTCCCTCCATTTCCATCAGTGTTTCCCTGTGACCTGCTATATTGTCATTACCAGCCCATGAACATGTTACTGTTGGCTTTTCACTCTGTGTTTGTATAAGAGGTCACAGTGAAAACATTGTAAAGTCCTTGAATGAGAGGCGAGTAGTGATTCAGTACCCGTGTGTGTTTGGGAATGTGTGTACAGTGTGTGTGCGTGTCGTACCTGGTCCTTGCCGTCTCTGTCGATGAACTGGAAGTCCTTGAGAGTCTGGACAGCGTAGATGTTCTCTCTGCACTGCTGAGCCACGCGCTCTGAACCCGTCTTTATGAGGTACTCCATGAGAGTCATAGCCTGGACAACACACAGTACAGTAGAAACCACAGAGATCCTATTCAATTACTGGAGATGCTATGTCATAAACCCTCAAAGTTCCAGAACGGGACGAGAATGGCAGCCATAGATGTGGTAAAGAGGTCAATCGAACTCGACCAAAACAACGGAATTACCATGGAAACGAGTACAGGAAAGGGCAGTGAAGGAAGATCCTGAATCTCCTCATTTCCCCACAGCAGAATTAGCCTACATTTAGGCTACGGTTTATGTGAATTTCACACTATGTTGAGGTAAAAATCAGAGTATAATGCTTGTATGGACACTAACCCCAATACAGGTTCATGTCATCATCACCAAGAGACAGTTTGCGTTGTTCTGTGAAGGGAGTAGTACACAGCGTTGTACGAGATCTTCAGTTTCTTGGCAATTTCTCAATTGGAATAGCCTTGTTTTCTCAGAACAAGAATAGACTGATGAGTTTCAGAAGAAAGGTCTTTGTTTCTAGCCATTTTGAGCCTGTAATCGAACCCACAAATGTTGATGCTCCAGATACTCAACTAGTCTAAAGGCCAGTTTTATTACTTTTTAAATCAGAACAACAGTTTTCAGCTGTACTAACATAATTGCAAAAGGGTTTTCTAATAATCAATTAGCCTATTAAAATTATAAACTTGGATTAGCTAACACAATGTACCATTGGAACACAGGAGTGATGGTTGCTGATTATGGGCCTCTGTACGCCTATGTAGATATTCCATATTTTTTCCAGCTACAATAATCATTTACAACATTAACAATGTCTACACTGTATTTCTGACCAATTTGATGTTATTTTAAATGGACAAAAGATAAATAAAACATCTTTCAAAAACAAGAATTTCTAAGTGACCCCAAACTTGAGTGGTAGAATGTATGTGGAAAAAATGAAGAGACCACTGCAAAATGATCAGTGTCACTGGTTTTACTATTTATATATATGTGTTTGGGTAAAATGAACATTTTAGCTTTATTCTATAAACTACTGACATTTCTCCCAAATATAAATATTGTCATTTAGAGCATTTATTTGCAGAAAATGACAACTGGTCAACATAACAAAAGATGCAGTGTTGTCAGACCTCGAACAATGCAAAGAAAACCAGTTTGTATTCATTTTTAAACACCATACTAATGTTTTAACTTAGGAAGAATTCAGAAATCAATATTTGATGGAATAACCCTGATTTTCAATCACAGCTTTCCTGCGTCTTGGCATGCTCTCCACCAGTCTTTCACATTGATATTGGGTGACGTTATGCCACTCCTGGCGCAAAAATTCAAGCAGATCAGCTTTGTTTGATGGCTTGTGACCATCCATCTTAATGTTGATCACATTCCAGAGGTTTTCAATGGGGATCAGGTCTGGAGATTGGGCTGGCCATAACAGAGTCTTGATCTGGTGGTCCTCCATCCACACCTTGATTGACCTGGCTGTGTGGCATGGAGCATTGTCCTGCTGGAAAAAACAATCCTCAGAGTTGGGGAACATTGTCAGAGCAGAAAGAAGCAAGTTTTCTGCCAGGACAACCTTGTACATGGCTTGATTCATGCATCCTTCACAAAGACAAATCTGCCCGATTTCAGCCTTGCTGAAGCAACCCCAGATCATCACCGATCCTCCTCCAAATCTCACAGTGGGTGCGAGACACTGTGGCTTGTAGGCCTCTCCAGGTCTCGCACCCACTGTGAATTTGGTGGAGGATCTGCTAGAGCTGCCCCGGTCAACTCTAAGTGCTGTTATTGTGAAGTGGAAACGTCTAGGAGCAACAACAGCTCAACCATGAAGTGGTAGGCCACACAAGCTCACAGAACGGGACCGCCGAGTGCTGAAGCATGTAGTGTGAATTAAAAAAAAAGAGTCTGTCCTCAGTTGCAACACTCACTACAGAGTTCCAAAATGCCTCTGGAAGCATCGTCTGCACAATAACTGTTTGTCGGGAGCTTGATGAAATGGATTTCCAAGGCCAAGCAGCGGCACACAAGCCTAAGATCACCATGCGCAATGCCAAGCGTCGGTTGGAGTGGTGTAAAGCTCGCCGCCATTGGACTCTGGAGCAGTGGAAACGTGTTCTCGAGAGTGATGAATCACGCTCCACCATCTGGCAGTCCGACAGACGAATCTGGGTTTGGCGGATACCAGGAGAACGCTACCTGCCCCAATGCATAGTGCCAACTGTCAAGTTTGGTGGTGAAGGAGGAATAATGGTCTGGGGCTGTTTTTCATGGTTCGGGCTAGGCCCCTTTGTTCCAGTGAAGGGAAATCTTAACGCTACAACATACAATGACATTCTAGACGATTCTGTGTTTCCAACTTCGTGGTAACAGTTTGGGAAGGCCCTGTCCCATTTCACCATGACAATGGCCCCATGCACAAAGCGAGGTTCATACAGAAATTGTTTGTCAAGATCGGTGTGGAATAACTTGACTGGCCTGCACAGAGCCTTGACCTCAACCCCATCGAACACCTTTCGGATGAATTGGAACACCGACTGCGAGCCAGGCCTAATTGCCCAACATTAGTGCCCGACCTCACTACTGCTCGTGGCTGAATGGAAGTATGTCCCCGCCGCAATGTTCCAACATCTAGTGGAAAGCCTACCCAGAATAATAGAAGCTGTTATAGCAGCAAATGGGGACTAACTCAATATGACCGAATACAAACAGTGTAGCTTTTCCCTCCGCAAGGCAATCAAACAAGCTAAGCGTCAGTATAGAGACAAAGTAGAGTCGCAATTCAACGGCTCAGACACGAGAGGTATGTGGCAGGGTCTACAGTCAATCATGGACTATAAAAGGAAAACCAGCCCAGTCGCGGACCAGGATGTCTTGTTCCCAGACAAACTAAACAACTTCTTTGCTCGCTTTGAGTTCAATACAGTGCCACTGACACGGCCCGCTACCAAAACCTGCGGGCTCTCCTTCACTGCAGCCGACGTGAGTAAAACATTTAAACGTGTTAACCCTCGCAAGGCTGCAGGCCCAGACGGCATTCCCAGCCGCGTCCTCAGAGCATGCGCAGACCAGGTGGTTGGTGTGTTTACGGACATATTCAATCAATCCTTGTCCCCACATGCTTCGAGAGGGCCACCATTGTTCCAGGAAAGCTAAGGTAACTGAGCTAAATGACAACCGCCACGTAGCACTCACTTCCGTCACCATGAAGTGCTTTGAGAGACTAGTCAAAGACCATATCACCTTCACCCTACCTGACACCCTAGACCCACTCCAATTTACTTACCGCCCCAACAGGTCCACAGACGATGCAATCCCACTGCACACTGCCCTAACCCATCTGGACAAGAGGAATACCTATGTGAGAATGCTGTTCATCGACTACAGCTCAGCATTTAACACCATAGTACCCTCCAAACTCGTCACCTGTGCAACTGGGTCCTGGACTTCCTGACTGGCCACCCCCAGGTGGTGAGAGTAGGTAACAACATCTCCACCCTGCTGATCTTCAACACTGAGGCCCCAGAAGGGTGCGTTCTCAGCCCTCTCCTGTACTCCCTGTTCACCCACAAATGCGTGGCCATGCACGCCTCCAACTCAATCATCAAGTTTGCAGACGACACTACAGTGGTAGGCTTGATTACCAACAACGACGAGACGGCCTACAGGGAGGAGGTGAGGGCCCTCGGAGTGTGATGTCAGGAAAATAACCTCACACTCAACGTCAACAAAACAAAGGAGATGATTGTGGACTTCAGGTAACAGCAGAGGGAGCACCCCCCTATCCACATTGACGGGACAGTAGTGGAGAGGGTAGAAAGTGAAGTTCCTCGGCGTACACATCACAGACAAACTGAATTGGTCCACCCACACAGACAGCGTTGTGAAGAAGGGCTGTATCACCGCCTGGTGCGGCAACTGCTCCGCCCACAACCGTAAGGCTCTCCAGAGGGTAGTGAGGTCTGCACAACGCATCACCGGGGGCAAACTACCTGCCCTCCAGGACACCTACACCACCCGACGTCACAGGAAGGCCAAAAAGATCATCAAGGACAACACCCACCCGAGCCACCGCCTGTTCACCCCGTTATCATCCAGAAGGTGAGGTCAGTACAGGTGCATCAAAGCAGGGACCGAGAGACTGAAAAACAGCTTCTATTTCAAGACCATTAGATTGTTAAACAGCCATCACTAACATTGAGTGGCTGCTGCCAACATACTGACTCAACTCCAGCCACTTTAATAATGGAAAAATATATGTAATAAATGATAAATCACTAGCCACTTTAAACAATGCCACTTTATATGTACCACATATGTTTACATATCCTACACTACTCATCTCATATGTATATACTGTACTCTATACCATCTACTGCATCTTGCCTATACCATCACCCATTCATATATTTTTTTATGTACATATTCTTATTCATTCCTTTACACTTGTGTATATATAAGGTAGTTGTTATAGAATTGTTAGGTTAGATTACTCGTTGGATATTACTGCATTGTCGGAACTAGAAGCACAAGCATTTCGCTACACTCGCATTATGTATATGTGACAAAAAAAAATTGATTTGATATTAATGCCCATGATTTTGGAATGAGATGTTCGACAAGCAAGTGTTTCGATACTTTTGGTCATGTAGTGTAGCTATGCTACCAGTTATATGAACGAGAGTTAGCATTTAGCAGTCAACTTCTTCTAAACCTGAAAAGGAACTACATCTAAATGTTATGCAGTGAAAACAGCCAAATGAGACTTAAGTAACCACATTGTGGGGGTGTTACAATACATCAACCATGACGGATTTGACCAATATCCACTTTGTTGGATCAGATTGGTTGAACGTGTGCCAATCCGGCGTCCTTATTCTATCCCCCACAGTCTGCGTTCCATTGACCTCTTTGACCTATCTATGGCAGTTAATTTGAAACATTTATGGAATCATTAATTCCACTGAAACTGGCTAGCTAACAAGCATAATGTGCACAATATCTTGTCACTGGCTGACCTACTCCCTGGCCAAAATGGCAGATCTTTTATACTGTCATATGAAGCCTTAGGTCACAGATAGAACAATGAGACAGATATTTCACCGGATGTATAAATGTGAAGCATCTGTTTGGCGTTTCAACCCACTACCAAATATGGTAGTGAGAGAAAGCCCAGTGACTGGCAGTGGGAGGAGATGGAACGAGATGGATTTTGGCAGACATTCCGCACATTTTCTCATCGATAAAACAATTGATCTTAATACAGTTCTCTTCCCAAAACTAAAATATGTTACTGCATGCTAGAAAATATGCAAATGCATGCTAGAACACGCCAATAGGATCTCGCTAGATCGTGCTTGGCTCTGCCCACCGACTCATTTGTTCCCATTTGAAATGACGGCCTGTGGTCTATCTTGGTTTAGTTATACAAATCTTTGGTCATGTCCATTCTAGTATTCTAATTCCTATGTGCACACATACAACAGTGAGCAGACAAACCAGACAGACTACGTCACCCGTTGTTATGCTCAATCTTGAAAAGATCTCTCTCACTCACTCACCTTGTAGACGTGTCTCCAGTTCTTGCCGTGGTCGTTGAGTCGTTTCCACACCATGCTCATGATCTCAGAGAAGGCCACTACGTTGTAGGTCAGGTCTGCTATCTCTGACATCAGAGAGCTGCTGGGGCCCCATGGGTCATTGGACGTCGCTTCCCGCACCTGGAGAAGAGAGAGACCAGTGACAGGAGAGAGAGAGCGAGAGCGAGAGAAAGAAAGAAAGAGAGACCAGTGACAGGAGAGAGAGAGCGAGAGCGAGAGAAAGAAAGAAAGAGAGACCAGTGACAGGAGAGAGAGAGCGAGAGAAAGAAAGAAAGAGAGACCAGTGACAGGAGAGAGAGAGCGAGAGAAAGAAAGAAAGAGAGACCAGTGACAGGAGAGAGAGAGCGAGAGAAAGAAAGAAAGAGAGACCAGTGACAGGAGAGAGAGAGCGAGAGAAAGAAAGAAAGAGAGACCAGTGACAGGAGAGAGAGAGCGAGAGAAAGAAAGAAAGAGAGACCAGTGACAGGAGAGAGAGAGCGAGAGAAAGAAAGAAAGAGAGACCAGTGACAGGAGAGAGAGAGCGAGAGAAAGAAAGAAAGAGAGACCAGTGACAGGAGAGAGAGAGCGAGAGAAAGAAAGAAAGAGAGACCAGTGACAGGAGAGAGAGCGAGAGAAAGAAAGAAAGAGAGACCAGTGACAGGAGAGAGAGAGCGAGAGAAAGAAAGAAAGAGAGACCAGTGACAGGAGAGAGAGAGCGAGAGCGAGAGAAAGAGAGAAAGAGGGACCAGTGACAGGAGAGAGAGAGCGAGAGCGAGAGAAAGAAAGAAAGAGAGACCAGTGACAGGAGAGAGAGAGAGAGAGCGAGAGAAAGAAAGAAAGAGAGACCAGTGACAGGAGAGAGAGAGAGAGAGCGAGAGAAAGAAAGAAAGAGAGACCAGTGACAGGAGAGAGAGAGAGAGAGCGAGAGAAAGAAAGAAAGAAAGAGAGACCAGTGACAGGAGAGAGAGAGAGAGCGAGAGAAAGAAAGAAAGAAAGAGAGACCAGTGACAGGAGAGAGAGAGAGAGCGAGAGAAAGAAAGAAAGAAAGAGAGACCAGTGACATGAGAGAGAGAGAGAGCGAGAGAAAGAAAGAAAGAAAGAGAGACCAGTGACATGAGAGAGAGAGAGAGCGAGAGAAAGAAAGAAAGAAAGAGAGACCAGTGACAGGAGAGAGAGAGAGAGCGAGAGAAAGAAAGAAAGAAAGAGAGACCAGTGACAGGAGAGAGAGAGAGAGCGAGAGAAAGAAAGAAAGAAAGAGAGACCAGTGACAGGAGAGAGAGAGAGAGCGAGAGAAAGAAAGAAAGAAAGAAGAGACCAGTGACAGGAGAGAGAGAGAGAGCGAGAGAAAGAAAGAAAGAAGAGACCAGTGACAGGAGAGAGAGAGAGAGCGAGAGAAAGAAAGAAAGAAAGAAAGAAAGAGAGACCATTGACAGGAGAGAGAGAGAGAGCGAGA